>NC_073249.2:219680000-219910000 GCF_029289425.2 Pan paniscus | reverse complement strand
CAACAACTTCAAACGACACCCCAAGAGGAGGAAGTGCATTCGTCCCTCCCCACCCCCGCCCCCCAACACCCCGTGCCCGCTTGAGCTGGTGGACTTCGGGGACCTGCACCCCCAGAGGTCCTTCCGGGAGCTGCTTTTCAACGGCTGCATTCTCTTTGGCATCGAGTTCAGCTACGCCATGGAGACGGCGTACGTGACCCCGGTGCTCCTGCAGATGGGCCTGCCCGACCAGCTCTACAGCCTGGTGTGGTTCATCAGCCCCATCCTCGGTGAGCCCCGGCTCCTCCCCGATGGTGGAGGGCCTCTGGAAGCCTCCAGAAGCCTCATCGCAGTAGCCTGAGGGTCCTGAGGGGAGAAGGGAGGATCAAGAGTTAAGTTCCCCTCATCAGTCTGGGACTGTGGGGAACACAGGTACCACCGGTCATATCCCAGATTTTAAGTTCCTTATCGAAAGCAGACAATAGAACAGGGATTTAGCAGCCCCTGAGGGCTGACACAGTCTCATGCCAGGCTCTCCTTGTCGGAGGGTCCGACTCATAACGCTTGGTGTCATGTGAGCCTGGAAGGTCCTGAAATTTCTTGGATTCCCAAGGAAAGTCGTGGCTGCTTAGGGCCTTAGGGTCCAAAGTGTAGGATTTAAGGAGATGCTGAGCAATCCCCAGAGTCTGCTGAGCTTTGGTTTCCGAGTTCAGGGTTTTGTCACTGACTCTGTTTCATCATCTTATTCTTTTGATGCACTGGGGGTGTTTGAGAGCAGGCACTTCAGGAATGTGGAGGCTGATTCGATGTCCCCATGTGCCATGGGGACCCTGGCAATGACCGCTGGCCTGCTCTGTTTCAGGATTCCTACTGCAGCCTCTGTTGGGTGCTTGGAGTGACCGGTGTACCTCAAGGTTTGGAAGGAGACGCCCTTTCATTCTTGTCCTGGCTATAGGTCTGTTGTTTTGGCATGGAAATAAAATGGAGAGGAAAAAAAAAAGGCCCCAACTGCTTCCTTTTAGGAAAATTTTAAAAAATGTTGACCAAAGCAGTTACCCAGATAGCTCTGGGCCCGCACTGGTGTGAGGCAGGGAGTGCCCCGCAACCTGGCCTCAGTTAACTGTGAGAATAGATCGCTTTGATCATTTTTAGAAATTGAGTTGATAAAGTTCATCTCATTTCTTCTCTGCTTAATGAAATAAAAACCCCCATCCAAGTGCAAAATATATGGTGAGTTTGCAGGCGGCTTTTCCACCGGGCTGTGCTTGAGGTTTAAGTTTTAAAAATTCTTGGGTCCTAAAGATTCTAGACGTAAGTCGTGAGCTGCCGGGGACAGAGCTGGTCTGCATTTTCTTGGGGTGACTTTGTTTCTCTGTGTCCAGGGGCACTGCTGGGCCTCTCGCTCTTGCTGAATGGCCGGGACATTGGCATCGCCCTGGCTGACGTGACCGGGAACCACAAGTGGGGCCTGCTGCTGACCGTGTGCGGGGTGGTGCTGATGGACTTTAGCGCCGACTCGGCGGACAACCCCAGCCACGCCTACATGATGGACGTGTGCAGCCCCGCGGACCAGGACCGAGGCCTGAACATCCACGCCCTCCTGGCAGGTGAGTCTCCGCAGCAGGGCCGAGGCTGAGTCTGCAGGGCTGCAGGCTTCAGACGTGTGGCTTTCGAGGCCCTTCCTCACTCCCTGATTTAACAAAGAAGCTGGGAGAATTCCAATACATGGAGAAACACTGAAGTGATTGAAAATACATATCTCACACAACACATATCAACCACAACCTATGCTGATGACACATAAACAACAATTATAGGTCTATAAATTCAAATGTTTATATTCGTGGATTCTCATTGTTTGAGGTAGTTATGTTCTGCAGAGTCACCACAAACACTGAATTAGCAAACACCGCATCTCGTTCCTAGGAAAAATACAGGGTTAGGTTCCTGTGAGCCCCCGGTCACAACGTTTTCATCAACGGATCAACACATAACCTTGTTCTATGTGTTTCCGTTTAAAACCCCTTATTTCATCTGTGCCTTTGGCTGATTAACATTGAATTGACGGCCGACAGCGCTGCAACTCAAGCCTGAACGAAGCGTCACTGTTGCATGCATTTTCTGCACAAGGCACATCCGGCTTTCTTGCACCTGGAAACGTCAGACAGCTTGGGGGCCATTTAAACAGTGAAACACCAACAAAAAACACAAAAATGTAAAAAAGGTGGCACTAAATAGACCACACAAAAAACTCTTGTTTCGGCCAGGCACAGTGGCTCATGCCTGTAATCCCAGCACTTTGGGAGGCTGAGGTGGGTGGATCACCTGAGGTCGGGAGTTCGAGACCAGCCTGACCAACATGGAGAAACGACATCTCTACTAAAAATACAAAAAATTAGCTGGGCGTGGTGGCACATGCCTGTAATCCCAGCTACTTGGGAGGCTGAGGCAGGAGAATCACTTGAATCTGGGAGGCGGAGGTTGCAGTGAACTGAGATCGCACTATTGCACTCCAGCCTGGGCAACAAGAGCGAACCTCCATCTCAAAAACAAACAAACAAACAAACAAACACCAACTCTTGTTTCCAGTATGAGCGTGGAGACAAGAAGGCAGAGCTCAGCCCTGCGGGGCCTCAGCTGGATCACGCACCCTTGGAAGCACAGGCGTTGTGCTGTTCTGTGCAAATCCTTGAATGATTGTGAGAGCACCGTGAGGATTGGTTCTGAGTTTTCCTCACTAAATGAGGAGGTGAATTCACAAATACAGAATCTACAGATAATGAGGATTGAGTGTGTGTGCATGGACACACACACGGCTATATCCATACCATGCATATATGTATGTATATATACATACCTGTGGCATGCTTAATGGTGAAACAGGAGAAATGTTCCCATCAAAGTCAGGAATGAGGCAAGAATGCACCCATCCCACAGAGCCACTGCCATTAGGGACACACAAACAAAAGGTGTGAGGTCAGCCCCACTGGTCTCTGGGGCTGGACGTATGGAAACTTCAAGAGAATTAGCTGCAAAGCAGTGCAGGAGTTCAGTATGATGCTTAGTTATCAATGTACTGTATAAAAATCAATACTGGTTGGGTGCAGTGGCTCAGGCCTACTCTCAACACTTCGGGAGGCTAAGCCAGGAGGATTGCTTGAGTTCAGGAGTTTGAAACCAGCTTGGGTGAACAGTGAGACCCCATCTCTAAAAACATAAGATTAAATAAATAAATAACTCTGGCTTTTCTATATAAAATATTTGCCTTGTTACAGAATAAAATGGAAGAAAAAAATTCCATTTAAAATAGCAACTGGGGCCGGGCATGGTGGCTCATGCCTGTAACCCCAGCACTTTGAGAGGCTGAAGTGGATGAATCACTTGAGGTCAGGCGTTCAAGACCAGCCTGGCCAACATGACAAAATCCCATCTCTACTAAAAATACAAAAAATTAGCCTGGCATGTGGTGCGCACCTGTAGTCCCAGCTACTCGGGAGGCTGAGGCAGGAGAATTGCTTGAACCCGGGAGGTGGAGGTTGCAGTGAGCCGAGATCGTGCCACTGCACTCCAGCCTGAGCAACAGAGTGAGACTTCATCTCAAAATAAATAAATTAAAATAAAATAAAATAGCAATTGGCTGGGCCGAAGGTAGTGAGTTATCAGTCAGTTACAGATGGAACTCCTTCCTCTACTCTTTCCCCAACCCTCACTGCTGCACTTGACTAGTCTTGAAAAAGAAACAGATATTGGAACAATGTTTAAAAATCAAGGGAAAAGCCTAATGAGACATTAGGCCTTCATTACAGGACCCGAATGAAGAGGCTGGGTCACCCAGTGGTTAGGGGCTCGGGCTCTGGGAGCTGAAAGTCCATGTGGCGCAAATGGCTCTACTTCCCCAAGCCTCGGTCGCATCTCCTGGAAAATGTTGCCGCTTCTCTTCCTCTTTCCACATGTGCGCTGCTGTGGGCGAGGGAACTTCTAAAGGGGCCATGCCGGGCGAGTGCTGGGCTTGGCAGAGAGGAAGAGGGACGTCGGTTTTTACCTTACGCCCGTCTATGAGAATGCACCACTTTGATCATTCAAGAAAATTAGCTAATAAAGTTCATCTGGGCCGGGCATGGTGGCTCATGCATGTACTCCCAGCACTTTGGGAGACCAAGGCAGGCGGATCACCTGAGGTCAGGAGTTCAAGACCAGCTTGGCCAACATGGTGAAACCCCATCTCTACTAAACATACAAAAATTAGCCGGGCGTGGTGGTGAGCGCCTGTAATCCCAGCTACTCGGGAGGCTGAGGCAGGAGAATCACTTGAGCCCAGGAGGAGGAGGTGGCAGTGAGCCGAGATGGTGCCGCTGCACTCCAGCCTGGGCAACAAGAGTGAAACTCCATCTCAAAGAAAAATAATAAATAAAAAATAAAGTTCATCTGAAACCTGACCTTGGATAAGGGTCACGAACAGCAGTGGTGTCTTTCAGGAGGGGAGGAGGGAAGGCAATTAGAATCATGAGTGTGGGAAGTCAAGAATAATAAAATGCCTGGGAGGGCAGTGGGGAGGCAAAAAGACTCCCAAGTCTAGAAGAACAGAGGCAGAGAAGGGACGGGACTGGGGCTTTTAAATGGACACGCAAGTGAAATGAAAAGGCCTGTCTGGGACAAACGAAGGAAGATCTACAGTGAAACCTGGAAATAATGAGATCCATGGTCATACGGTCCTTAGGTACGTGTGGAAGGCTGAGCTGGGCGTGTCTGAAGCCCAAGCCTGTCCATAGAAGTTCTTATTTGAAAGGTAAACCCCTAATGTGGCCAAGTCTTCCCTAAACCAAAAATCCCGTGCTGGTAGCAGGCAGGTTGCTCCTCACCAGCAGCGGTAAACCGAGAGAACCCTCCTCTCCTCTCAACACTAGACCGACTCAAAATGTAGCTGAACTCACAATAAAACAAAATAAAACACCGGATCCCTGATGGGGTGGGTGTCGTGGACCCGCAGCTGGCTGGGGTGGTGCCCCTGCAGCTTCCCTGGCTCTTGCCATCGAAGCACAGAGCCTGGCTGGAAGAAGCTGCGGTGTTTGGAGTTAAATCTGCCCACTGCTGTTGGCCGGGTCCCCACGGCATCGCTCACAGTTTCCTGCCATGCTCCGTGGCCAGGGCTGGGCTGGCCGGTGCCCCGAGGCGTGGAGTGAGAACAGAGCAGAAACAGCAGCGATCCGATCCCTGCTTTTCTGCTGTAGGCTGATAGCTCAGAGATCGGAGAGCTGCCTGCCAGGGTGTGGGGAGGCAGGACCCATCTGTGGTCACCACAAGGGGCGGCTCTCCTCATGGTGTTCTGTGCATGGGGACAAACACCCGCATGCACACGTGTGGTCGGCTGTGTGTGAGCCATGGGGTCGGCCCTGAGCTGGAGGGGCCCTCGGAGGGAGGATGTGCCCGGTGTCAGCATTCGCTCCAGGGGCCTGAAAGGTTACGGGGAAAGTGGAACAGGCAGGAAGTGGAAGGGGATGTGGGCAGGTGGTCACTGTGCTGCTGCCGGGGGTCACACCAGGAAGGGCCCTGCAGGTGGCTGTGCAGGACAGGAGGGGACCTCCTCAAGGGGCCCGCCCTGGGAATCCTGTCCCATTTTGTTGGGGTTTAGGTGGAACAGGTTCTGTGCCCATGTCCCTGGAATGGCCTTGGCTACCTTCATGTCCTTCTAAGAACGGGGCCACCACGTTTGGGGCTTCTCCTCCCGCAGAAGGGAACTCAAACCCTGTCTCTTTCCCCAGGTCTCGGAGGAGGCTTCGGATACGTGGTCGGCGGAATCCACTGGGATAAAACGGGCTTCGGGAGGGCCCTGGGGGGACAGCTCCGTGTCATTTACCTCTTCACTGCGGTCACCCTGAGCGTCACCACCGTCCTGACCCTGGTCAGCATCCCTGAGAGGCCGCTGCGGCCGCCGAGTGAGAAGCGGGCAGCCATGAAGAGCCCCAGCCTCCCGCTGCCCCCGTCCCCGCCCGTCCTGCCAGAGGAAGGCCCTGGCAACAGCCTCCCGTCGCACACGGCCACCAACTTCTCCAGCCCCATCTCACCGCCCAGCCCCCTCACGCCCAAGTACGGTAGCTTCATCAGCAGGGACAGCTCCCTGACGGGCATCAGCGAGTTCGCCTCATCCTTTGGCACGGCCAACATAGACAGCGTCCTCATTGACTGCTTCACGGGCGGCCACGACAGCTACCTGGCCATCCCCGGCAGCGTCCCCAGGCCGCCCATCAGCGTCAGCTTCCCCCGGGCCCCCGACGGCTTCTACCGCCAGGACCGTGGACTTCTGGAGGGCAGAGAGGGTGCCCTGACCTCCGGCTGTGACGGGGACATTCTGAGGGTGGGCTCTTTGGACACCTCTAAGCCGAGGTCGTCAGGGATTCTGAAGAGACCCCAGACCTTGGCCATCCCGGACGCAGCCGGAGGAGGGGGTCCCGAAACCAGCAGGAGAAGGAATGTGACCTTCAGTCAGCAGGTAACAGCAAATGTCGGGGGAGCCGAGGCTCAGAGGGTGGCATTCGGGGGTCCCCTGGTCAGTTACATGACGAAGAGGGAGAGTCCCTCCAGGAAGAAATTCCCGGCTGTTATGGGGGTGTTATCAAGTGCTTTGACCTAAAGAGAAAAGCCTTAGAGGCCAGGTGCGGTGGCTCAAGTTTGTAGTCCCAGCACTTTAGGAGGCTAAGGCAGGAGGATCGCTTGAACTCTGGAGTTTGAAACCAGCCTGGGCAACGTGGCGAAACCCCGTCTCTACTTTTTAGTATTTTAGTATTTTTAAAAAATACTTTTAAAAAATACTTTTAAAAAATACTTTTAAAAAATATTTTTAAAAAATACTTCTTTTAAAACATATTTTTAAAAAATACTTTTAAAACATATTTTTAAAAAATACTTTTAAAACATATTTTTAAAAAATACTTTTAAAACATATTTTTAAAAAATACTTTTAAAACATATTTTTAAAAAATACTTTTAAAACATATTTTTTAAAAATACTTTTAAAACATATTTTTTAAAAATACTTTTAAAACATATTTTTTAAAAATACTTTTAAAACATATTTTTTAAAAATACTTTTAAAACATATTTTTTTAAAATACTTTTAAAAAATATTTTTTTAAAATACTTTTAAAAAATATTTTTAAAAAATACTTTTAAAAAATATTTTTAAAAAATACTTTTAAAAATATTTTTAAAAATACTTTTTAAAAATATTTTTTAAAAATACTTTTTAAAAATATTTTTTAAAAATACTTTTTAAAAATACTTTTTAAAAAATACTTTTAAAAATACTTTTTAAAAATACTTTTTAAAAATATTTTTTAAAAATACTTTTAAAAATATATATATATATATATTTTTTTTTTTTAATTTATTTTTTTATTGATAATTCTTGGGTGTTTCTCACAGAGGGGGATTTGGCAGGGTCATGGGACAATAGTGGAGGGAAGGTCAGCAGATAAACAAGTGAACAAAGGTCTCTGGTTTTCCTAGGCAGAGGACCCTGCGGCCTTCCGCAGTGTTTGTGTCCCTGGTTACTTGAGATTAGGGAGTGGTGATGACTCTTAACGAGCATGCTGCCTTCAAGCATCTGTTTAACAAAGCACATCTTGCACCGCCCTTAATCCATTTAACCCTGAGTGGACACAGCACATGTTTCAGAGAGCACAGGGTTGGGGGTAAGGTCACAGACCAACAGGATCCCAAGGCAGAAGAATTTTTCTTAGTACAGAACAAAATGAAAAGTCTCCTATGTCTACTTCTTTCTACACAGACACGGCAACCATCCGATTTCTCAATCTTTTCCCCACCTTTCCCGCCTTTCTATTCCACAAAGCCGCCATTGTCATCCTGGCCCGTTCTCAATGAGCTGTTGGGCACACCTCCCAGACCGGGTGGTGGCCGGGCAGAGGGGCTCCTCACTTCCCAGTAGGGGCGGCCAGGCAGAGGCGCCCCTCACCTCCCGGACGGGGCGGCTGGCCGGGCAGGGGGCTGACCCCCCCACCTCCCTCCCGGATGGGGCGGCTGGCCGGGCAGAGGGGCTCTTCACTTCCCAGTAGGGGCGGCCGGGCAGAGGCGCCCCTCACCTCCCGGATGGGGTGGCTGGCCGGGCGGGGGGCTGACCCCCCCACCTCCCTCCCGGACTGGTTGGCTGGCTGGGCAGAGGGGCTCCTCACTTCCCATTAGGGGTGGCCGGGCAGAGGCGCCCCTCAACTCCCGGACGGGGTGGCTGGCCGGGCGGGGGGGCTGACCCCCCCCACCTCCCTCCTGGATGGGGCGGCTGGCCGGGCGGGGGGCTGACCCCCCCACCTCCCTCCTGGACGGGGTGGCTGGCCGGGCAGAGGGGCTCCTCACTTCCCAGTAGGGGCAGCCGGGCAGAGGCACCCCTCACCTCCCGGACGGGGCGGCTGGCCGGGCGGGGGGCTGACCCCTCCACCTCCCTCCCGGACGGGGCGGCTGGCCAGGCGGGGGGCTGACCCCCCCACCTCCCTCCCGGACGGGGCGGCTGGCCAGGCGGGGGGCTGACCCCCCCACCTCCCTCCCGGACGGGGCGGCTGGCCAGGCGGGGGGCTGACCCCCCCACCTCCCTCCCGGACGGGGCAGCTGGCCGGGCGGGGGGGCTGACCCCCCCCACCTCCCTCCCGGACGGGGTGGCTGGCCGGGCAGAGGGGCTCCTCACTACCCAGTAGGGGCAGCCGGGCAGAGGCGCCCCTCACCTCCTGGACAGGGCGGCTGGCCGGGCGGGGGGCTGACCCCCCCACCTCCCTCCCGGACGGGGCGGCTGGCCGGGCGGGGGGCTGACCCCCCCACCTCCCTCCCGGACAGGGCGGCTGGCCGGAGGGGGGGCTGACCCCCCCACCTCCCTCCTGGACGGGGTGGCTGGCCGGGCAGAGGGGCTCCTCACTACCCAGTAGGGGCAGCCGGGCAGAGGCGCCCCTCACCTCCCGGACGGGGCGGCTGGCCGGGCGGGGGGCTGACCCCCCCACCTCCCTCCCGGCTGGGGCGGCTGGCCGGGTGGGGGGCTGACCCCCCCCACCTCCCTCCCGGACAGGGCGGCTGGCCGGGCGGGGGGGCTGACCCCCCCCCACCTCCCTCCCGGATGGGGTGGCTGGCCGGGCAGAGGGGCTCCTCACTACCCAGTAGGGGCGGCCGGGCAGAGGCGCCCCTCACCTCCCAGACGGGGCGGCTGGCCGGGCGGGGGGCTGACCCCCCCACCTCCCTCCCGGACGGGGCGGCTGGCCGGGCGGGGGCTGACCCCCCCACCTCCCTCCCGGACGGGGCGGCTGGCCGGGCGGGGGGGCTGACCCCCCCACCTCCCTCCCGGACGGGGTGGCTGGCCGGGCAGAGGGGCTCCTCACTACCCAGTAGGGGCAGCCGGGCAGAGGCGCCCCTCACCTCCCGGACGGGGCGGCTGGCCGGGCGGGGGGCTGACCCCCCCACCTCCCTCCCGGACGGGGTGGCTGGCCGGGCGGGGGGCTGACCCCCCCACCTCCCTCCCAGACGGGGTGGCTGCCGGGCGGAGACGCTCCTCACTTCCCAGATGGGGTGGCTGCCGGGCGGAGAGGCTCCTCACTTCTCAGACGGGGCGGCTGCCGGGCAGAGGGGCTCCTCACTTCTCAGACGGGGTGGTTGCCAGGCAGAGGGTCTCCTCACTTCTCAGACGGGGCGGCCGGGCAGAGACGCTCCTCACCTCCCAGACGGGGTCGCGGCCGGGCAGAGGCGCTCCTCACATCCCAGATGGGGCGGCGGGGCAGAGGCGCTCCCCACATCTCAGACGATGGGCGGCCGGGCAGAGATGCTCCTCACTTCCTAGATGTGATGGCGGCCGGGAAGAGGCGCTCCTCACTTCCTAGATGGGATGGCGGCCGGGCGGAGACGCTCCTCACTTTCCAGACTGGGCAGCCAGGCAGAGGGGCTCCTCACATCCCAGACGATGGGCGGCCAGGCAGAGACACTCCTCACTTCCAAGACGGGGTGGCGGCCGGGCAGAGGCGGCAATCTCGGCACTTTGGGAGGCCAAGGCAGGCGGCTGGGAGGTGGAGGTTGTAGCGAGCCGGGATCACGCCACTGCACTCCAGCCTGGGCACCATTGAGCACTGAGTGAACGAGACTCCGTCTGCAATCCCAGCACCTCGGGAGGCCGAGGCTGGCAGATCAGTCGCGGTTAGGGGCTGGAGACCGGCCCGGCCAACACAGCGAAACCCCGTCTCCACCAAAACCAGTCAGGCGTGGCGGCGCGTGCCTCTCGGCAGGCTGAGGCAGGAGAATCAGGCAGGGAGGTTGCAGTGAGCTGAGATGGCAGCAGCACAGTCCAGCCTCGGGTCCGCATGAGAGGGAGACGTAGGGACCACCAGCTTTGACGACCTCATTGCGCGTGTGTCGGCGCCCGACAGTCTGCAAGTGAGTGAGGGAGGCGAGCAGGCGGCGGCTTGGCTCGCCACCCGCCATCTCCGGCCATACTGCCAGCCGCGTTAGCCTTGCCTGACCGTCGCGCTCGGAAAGAATCCCCCGCAACTCTACCACAGGTGCCGCTGCCCCTTAGCTGGCTTCTGCCCACGCCCGGCGGGGCCCTTCTCCGGCTACCCGGCTACTCGGGGTTGCCTGTTTCCTCTTCCCATTATCCCGGCCGCTCCTCTCCCTCATTTCTTCAGCTCCTTTCCCCTAAAAATATTTTTTAAAAATACTTTTTAAAAATACTTTTTAAAAATATTTTTTAAAAATACTTTTTAAAAATATTTTTAAAAATACTTTTAAAAATACTTTTAAAAAATACTTTTTAAAAATACTTTTAAAAATATTTTTAAAAAATACTTTTTAAAAATACTTTTAAAAATATTTTTAAAAAATACTTTTAAAAAATATTTTTTAAAAATACTTTTTAAAAATATTTTTAAAAAATACTTTTTAGTATTTTTTATACAAAAAGTAGCTGGGCTTGATGGCACACATGTGTGGTCCCAACCACTCTGGAGGCTGAAGAAGGAGGATGGCTTGAGCCCAGGAGGGTGAAGCTGTAGTGACCCATAGATTGCACCACTGCACTCCAGCCCGGGTGACAGAGCAAGACCTTGTCTCAGAAAAAAAAAAGACAAGCCTCAGAAACGTGACGTCTTCCCTTGCATGTTAGTGAACAGGTTCTGGGCGTGAGTCCACCTATGAGTGAGTGAGTTCAGGACATCTGTTAGGTATCAGGTGGCTTAAAATCCTGGCTGGGAGCGACAATGACAACTCTTTTTTTTTTTTTTTGAGACAGAGTCTCTCTCTGTGGCCCAGGCTGGAGTGCAGTGGCGCAATCTCGGCTCACTGCAAGCTCTGCCTCCCGGGTTCACGCCATTCTCCTGCCTCAGCCTCCCGAGTAGCTGGGACTATAGGTGCCCGCCACCACTCCTGGCTAATTTTTTGTATTTTTAGTAGAGACGGGGTTTCACCGTGTTAGCCAGGATGGTTTCGATCTCCTGACCTCGTGATCCGCCCGCCTCTGCCTCCCAAAGTGCTGCGATTACAGGCGTGAGCCACTGCGCCCGGCCGACAACTCTTTTAAACACTTATGTTTGCCCAAATGTAATTCAGGCCAGGCCTGTCCTGCTAGTGAGTTTCTTAGAGGCATAGTGTGCACCCCACTTGTTTCTGGTATTTTTCCCAAGACGTCCGGGCTCCAGCCCGTTTTGGCAGTGGGAATCCTGTGCCAATACATCCAAGTCTTCATGGACGGTGGAAACAAAACGTGAAACCTGCAGATGTGTCTGGGATCGTCCGTCCTGGTGCCTGACATCGGTTAACTCCCGGAGGCTATAAAAACAGGAATCTCCAGGGCAGCACCATCTTCCACGAAGGCCAAGAACCTTCTGGAAAGCTGTTTAAGTTGGTATTTTCTATATGTCAGATGGGCTGCAAGGCCACCAACTGATCTGTGGGGTTTCACGGGCTGATTTTTTTTTTTTTTTTTTGAGACAGAGTCTTGCTCTGTCGCCCAGGCTGGAGTGCAGTGATGCGATCTCGGCTCACTGCAACCTCTGCCTCCCGGGTTCAAGTGATTCTCCTGCTTCAGCCTCCTGAGTAGCTGGGATTACGGGCACCCACCACCACGCCTGGCTAATTTTGTATTTTTAGTAGAGACGGGGTTTCACCATGTTGGCCAGGCTGGTCTCGAACTCCTGGCCTCAAGTGATCCACCCACCTTGGCCTCCCAAAGTGCTGGGATTACAGATGTGAGCAACCACACCCGGCCAGAATCCATGGTCTTTAAGTAAAGAAAGGTTATTCTCTTATTTAAAGTAGACATAAGAGTTACTGGCCTGCACCTGTGGGCGTTGCAGGAGGAGAGTATATTTCAGTAAGAACGTGGTGTTTCCGGTCCTAAAAAGCCGAGTCTCGTTTGCCTCATCCCTCGAGGGAGGCAGCTGGAAAAGCTGGGCAGCCTGGAGATCTAGCCGAGGAGACACTTCGCTCGGCCGCAGACGCACGTGGGCCGAGTCTCCTGAATGAAGTAGACCCTGCTCTGCCCAGCCCCATCCCACTGGGTTTAAATGGGACCCGGTCCTCAGTTCATTCTCCCGTCAGGGGTTCAGGTGTCTCGTCTCTGCCTAGATGACTTCCCTGATTTAGTCGGAGGTTAACTAGAGATGGGGCTTGCACTGTTCATTTTCTTTTCCTTTCCTTTTTTTTTTTTCTTTTATTTCTTTTCTTTTTTGATTATTTTGTCTTGTTTTGTTTTTTACTTACTTTTTAAAAAAATGTAGAGACAGGCTTTTACCATGTTGCCCAGGCTGGTCTTGAGCTCCTGGGCTCAAGTGATCCCCCTGCCTTGGCCTCCCAAAGTGCTGGAATTAGAGGTGTGAGCCACCATGCCCGGCCTTGTTTGGTTTTGTTTTGAGACAGGGTCTCACTTTGTTGCCCAGGCTGGAGTGCGGTGGTGCATTCACGGCTCACTGCAGCCTCAATCTGCCAGGCCCAAGTGATCCTCCCATCTCAGCCTCCTGAGTAGCAGGGACTACAGGTGCGCACCACCACACCCAGCTAATTTTTTATTTTTTGTAGAAACGGGGCCTCACTATGTGGCCCAAGCTGGTCTTGAACTCCTGGGCTCAAGCCATCCTCCCACCTGTGCCTCTCAAGGTGCTGGGATTCCAGGCGTGAGCCACCGCGCCCAGCCCTGTTTTCTCCTTGGAGTGAGCAGGATGGTGCCTTTCGTTTGCTTTTCTCTGGTGTGTGTGGCCGGGGTGTCTTCACGCCTGCGTACCGTCTCAGCGTGAGGAAGGACACTGCCCAGGCATGCGCAGGCCTCACGGGGACATCTGTTGAGGTTCCTGGTGGCACCAAGGACACAGCGAGCTCCCGTCTGGAAAGGGTTTGAGGAACTAGAAATCACTGGAGAGCCAGGAAAGTCCATCCTTATCAAGGAAAGAGGTTTTCTAATCGCTCAGGTTGAGGGCACCGTCAGCCTCATTGTGGATGATGCCGGGGTAATTAATCTGGTCTTTGTCAACACTGGATCGTCCCAGACTGTTTCACAAAGTTCAAACTGGCTTTAGATCCGGTTGTTTAGGTGTGGTTGAAAATCTCATCTTCATCCCCTTTTTCTGTTTCCTTTCTCCTTAGAGTGTAGTTTATGCATCAGTTCTTTGAGGAAAGTAAAAACCATGAGCTAAATATAAACGCATCCAGGCTCAACGGAGACAGAGGCGTAACTGCAGCGCTGTTCCTCCGCAGGCATGGGGGACGCGCTCTGCTGATGTGGGCGTCCTGGGAGCCGGCACTGCGGCCTCTCAGCTTCCTTTCCCACTGGGAGTATCCAGGGCAGACCGCACCACAGACACCCCAGTGGAGCCAGGCAGCAATGCCTCTTTGCTCTCAAACATCTAAATTCAAAAACGACTAGTTCCCCAAGGTGGGAGGACCACTTGAGGCCAGGAGTTTGAGACCAGTCTGGGCAACATAGTGAGACCCCATCTCTGTAACAATTTTTTAAAAATTAGCCAGGTGTGGTGGTGCTCGCCTGTAGTCCCAGCTACTTGGGAGGCTGAGGTGGGAGGATCACTTGAGCCCAGGAGGTCGAGGCTGCAGTGAGCCATGACCACACCGCTGCACTCCAGCCCGGGCGACAGAGCGAGACTGTCTCTAAAACAACAACAACAACAACAACAACGAAATAACAAGCTCCCCTGGCCAGAGTCTGTACCCCAAACCCAAGCAGGGCTACTTGGAATGAAACCTTCTCGTTCCAGGAGGAGTTTGCAAACCGAGTGAAGATGTCCATGCAATGTCGTTCTTGAGCCCCAGAAAGAAATCTAAGCCCCTCGCACCCGTTTCCATCCTGTTGACCGTGGGGCGTGTCGTGTGCTCTCTGAGCCCCTGTCAAGGGCTGAGGTGCTCATGTGGGCAGGGCCGCCCTGTCTTCTGTGTGGTGGGGGTTCCACCTGTCCAGAGAGAATTTTGAACACATGTTCCTGGTGGCCACCTTGAAATAAGTCGTTCCCAGTCTTCTTTTACGAAAAAGAAAGGACTTCCTAAGTGTGTGGATCTGAACTGACCCATGTTTTTTCATTTCAAATGTATTTTGCATTTTGCGAAGTCTTATCTCACTCCCTGTGGCACAGATAGTGTCCTGTGGCCACACTGTGGGCACACCTGAAATGGAATTCTAGTCTTAGCTGCTCCGGGGCCTCGGAAACGATGCCCTGAAGTTGTTCCTCTGAGGTTGGCGTCGACACGGGGCTCATGCCGTCAGATAAGAAGACAGACCCTTGCAGCCTCCATGCGGTGTTTCCGAGAGTGCATTCCCCTGAGCAGAGCAGAGTCCGCGCTGTGTGATGGGGGTGCGGGGCTCTGATGAGGGGTTTGTGGGCTCTTCCCAGGTGGCCAATATCCTGCTCAACGGCGTGAAGTACGAGAGCGAGCTGACGGGCTCCAGCGAGCGCGTGGAGCAGCCTCTGTCCGTGGGGCGCCTCTGCTCCACCATCTGCAACATGCCCAAGGCGCTACGCACACTCTGCGTCAACCACTTCCTGGGTGAGCTCCCGGCCAAGCCTCCCCGTGAGTCCTGGTCCTGCTCAGGGCTCTCGCCCCACTGGCCTCCCAGGATGCCCCTGAGCCTCCCTTCCCAGAACCTGAGTTCACCAGCCCCCAACAACAGCACCAAGGGCAGGCCTGGGGTGTGGTGGCTGCCCTGGAGGGCTTTTCTCCAGGGTGCCTGCCCTGCATAGCTCCAAACTAAACCAGGTGTCACCATTGAGAGCCACATAGCTCACTCTGGGCCCAACACCTGGGTCCCCACAGAGCCAAAATTCTCATTACCAGAAGCCCTTTGGACAACTCCACAGTGAAATGATGGACCCACACCTTCCCACCTTCCCACCTTCTGACTTTGTCTTGCTCTGTCTTCAAGCACAGACCCCACACCTGCCTGCCTGTGTCTATTGCTGTTTGTAAATTCACACGGCTCGGCCTTTGAATGAGCATTGAAAAGCACCGACTTGCATTTCGTTCCATTTAGTCTCTTTCCGCTGTTGAGTGGTTGAACATTTGAGCATGATTCAGAATTTGAGGCCGGGCGCAGTGGCTCACGCCTGTAATCTCAGCACTTTGGGAGGCCGAGGCTGGTGGATCACAAGGTAAGACGATTGAGACCATCCTGGCCAACATGGTGAAACCCCATCTCTACTAAAAATACAAAAATTAGCTGGGCATGGTGGTGCATGCCTGTAATCCCAGCTACTTGGGAGGCTGAGGCAGGAGAATTGCTTGAACTCGGGAGGCAGAGGTTGCAATGAGCCGAGATTGCACCACTGCATTCCAGCATGGGTGACAAAGCAAGACTCCATCTCAAAAAAAAAAAAAAAAAAATTTGAGATAATCTAGGGCTCTCATACATTGTGGGACATAAATCAACATGACCTTCTAGAAGGCAATTTCGTAATGGGTGAGAATCTTAAAAATGGTCCTACCTTTTTTCCCTATGACCTTACTCAGTATTCCATGCAAGCCCGTAATCAAAGACTATATTCAGAATATGCATGCAAGGTATTGATCACAGCATGGTTTCAGACAGCCACAGACTGCGATTGGGGGATAGAGATGTCCAACAGTTGGGGAAGGGTTAAATATATTAGGGTGCACCCACACTGTGAAATATTTTGCTGCCATCAAAACAAGTCTATTTAATAATTCCTGATGGCATAGAACATTGTAGATGATAATTCATTATGGTTCGAGAGGGCCTATAAATACCACCTTCCTCTACCAAAGAAGGAATTCCCATGGTTCAAGGAACGGAGCGCTAAGCACTTCCGCCAGCACATCCATGTCTGTGCTTCCTGGTGGATTTCTCCCAATTAAATGGACCCCCTCCCCTGCACCACCCAGGTAGCTGGAGCACCTCCACTGCTACCCTTGCCTCATGTTTATAGAAATATATGGTGGTTTAAAATAAAAAAATTGTAAGGAAACTCTGTTAGTCTGTTCTCATGCTGCTAATAAAGACATACCCGAAACTGGGTCATTTATAAAGAAAAGGAGGTTTAATGGACTCACAGTTCCACATGGCTGGGGAGGACTCACAATCATGGTGGAAGGCAAAGGAGGCGCAAAGGCACATCTTACATGGTGGCAGTCAAGAGGGCGTGTGCAGGGGAACTCCCATTTATAAAACCATCAGATCTCATGGGACTTATTCACTATCATGAGAACAGCATGGGAAAGACCCAACCCCATGATTCAATTAGCTCTCACGGGGTCCCGCCCACGACACACAGGGATTATGGGAGCTACAATTAGAGATGAGATTTGGGTGGGGACACAGCCAAACCATATCAGAAACGAACACAGTTTTAAATTGCTTGTTACTTTTTTTTTTGAAATGGAGTCTCACTCTGTCGCCCGGGCTGGAGGGCAGTGGCGCGATCTCAGCTCACTGCAAGCTCCACCTTCCGGGTTCACACCATTCTCCTGCCTCAGCCTCCCGAGTAGCTGGGACTACAGGCACCCACCACCATGCCCGGCTAATTTTTTGTATTTTCAGTAGAGACGGGGTTTCACCATGTTAGCCAGGATGGTCTCGATTTCCTGACCCTGTGATCCGCCCGCCTCAGCCTCCCAAAGTGCTGGGATTACAGGCGTGAGCCACCACACCCAGCAGCTCATTACTTTTATAACCAGTAGATGCATGTTGGTTAGAGAAAGGGCAGAGTGTTGGCCTTTGCCCCCGAGGTCATGAACCCCTTTCTTTCTTCCAGGGTGGCTCTCGTTCGAGGGGATGTTGCTCTTCTACACAGACTTCATGGGCGAGGTGGTGTTTCAGGGGGACCCCAAGGCCCCGCACACATCAGAGGCGTATCAGAAGTACAACAGCGGTGTAACCATGGGCTGCTGGGGCATGTGTATCTACGCCTTCAGTGCTGCCTTCTACTCAGGTACCCGCTGCCAGCCAGGCTGGCACGGCAGTGAGAGCTTTGGTTGGGTCCATGGAGCATGCGAAATGAAGGCAGGTTCATGGCCTTACGATTGCAGACACCACATCCCAATTTGGGGGACGCCACTGTCTTTCCCGGCTGCAGGGCGCTGGGCCTGGGGGAGCTGGGCTGAAGAAATGGAGCTTGCCGGCCTCAGGCCTCCCAGAGCTGGTGGCCTACGGGGGCACGGGTGCTTGTCAGGACCTGACTACACCGGCAGGCCGTAGCGAGGGCGAAGTGGGGGGCCCTGGGGGAACCCCAAGGCCACACCCAGGCAGCGTGCTGTCCGCCAGCCCCCAGCTCCTTCCCACTTTGATTCAAGGAGCAACTGGTCCCCAGGGAGGTGGGGGCAGGGGTGTGTGATCGTGGAGCGTAGGGGTGGGCAGGGGCCAGGGGCCCAGATGACTTTGAGGTTCTCTGTCTGGGGTACCCTTGGAGCACAGTGCTGAGTTCACACCAGGGCGAAGCCGAGGTGCCATCCCCACGGGGCCTGGCCGGTAGCGTGCACTGGGCAAATTTTATCACAGAGGTCCGCGTACTTTTTCTGCAAAAGGCCAGAGAGTTGGTATTTCCGGCTTTGCCGGCCCAGCGGTCTCTGTTGCAGCCCCTCACCGAAAGCCACAGACACGGGAAACCGAGTGGGCGTGCCGAGCGCCAATCAAACCGCACTGTGTTCACTGAAATACGAATTTCATGTGATTTTCACGTGTCACAAAATATTCATCTTTTTTTGGTTTTTTAAATTAATTTTTTTTTTAATTTACAAAACTAGGCTGCAGGCTGGACTTCGCCTTCGATCCATAATCTGCCAACTGCTTTATTTTAGTTGCCCCCATCTTTGTGGGTTCAAGCCCCAAAGTAGAGGGTCACTGAGGGGCTGTGGCAAGAAGAAATTTGTCAGATCTCACTTGTGAGTCCATGGGGTGGCACCTCGGGTGTTGGGTTCCCCCATAGCCACGTGGCCTTGGGGCGTGGGGAACTGGCCCCATTTTATCTGATTCTAGGGAGCCCCGTCGCTGACATCCATGCTGTCACATCATCTTGGGGGTGTAAAGATGGTGGCTGGCTACGGGATGGGCTGCTGTTGTACCCATAATTACACAAGAACACAGAGGTTTAGCTCGAGACCCTCAGTCCCTGAGCCCCTTTGGTGTCACAGCCCCAAGACCCCTCCACCTGCAGAAGCCCTGGGGGACCTGGCCCGGGCCAGTGTGAACAGGACACCCTGGTCCTGCCATCTATCCAGACAGCCCTGTCCTGGGCACCCACCAGAATTACTGGGGCGGTCTCTCAGCTCCCCTGGGTTCCCCAGGAAGTACTTTCTGGTCTGGGGCAAGTGACCTGCCAAGCTGGGTCCCACCACTGCTAGCTTCAGGTCAGCCGCCGGGAGGTGGCACTGGAAGCTGAGTCCCCGGAGGCTCTGGCCGTGTGGCACTGCTCACCCTCTCTGTGGCCCGCAGCTATCCTGGAGAAGCTGGAGGAGTTCCTCAGCGTCCGCACCCTCTACTTCATCGCCTATCTCGCCTTCGGCCTGGGGACCGGGCTTGCCACCCTCTCCAGGAACCTCTACGTGGTCCTGTCGCTCTGCATAACCTACGGGATTTTATTTTCCACCCTGTGCACCTTGCCCTACTCGCTGCTCTGCGATTACTATCAGAGTAAGAAGGTAAGTGCTCTCCCTTGTTTTGCTTCGGGTCTGCTTCTTGGAGAAACCCCACCTGAGAACAGTCCCCCAGGACCAGCTGTACAATCTGCAGAGCCCGGTGCAAAATGTCAAGACAGCGACTGCAGAGCATTAAACCAAGGGGGGCCCTTCTGAGTCTGGGGCGTGCCCCCTGCCTGTAATCCCCTCATTGCTTCATTAGCAGAAGCCTCCAGCCCACCCAGTCTCTGGGTCAGGCTCTGTCCTTCCCAGGGATGTGGGGAATGGGAGGCTGCCCCTTCCTACTCCATTGTCAGGCCACCGGGTCTCCTGTTGATGCCTGTCCCAGCCATTCAGGGTGGGGCTTATGGGGAGGCAGTGAAGCTCGGAAAACTCAGCAATCCAGATCGATAACATGTTAATGCAGTATTTTTAAAAATCAGAATTCTTGCCAAAAATCCATGGAGAACAAAAACATCTTTCTTTCTTTCTTTCTTTCTTTTTTTTTTGAGATGGAGTCTTGCTCTGATGCCTGTGCTGGAGTGCAGTGGTGCGATCTCGGCTCACTGCAACCTCCGCCTCCCGGGTTCAAGTGGTCCTCCTGCCTCAGCCTCCCAAGTAGCTGGGACGCCACCATGCCCAGCTAATTTTTTGTATTTTTAGTAGAGACGGGGTTTCACCATGTTGGTCAGGCTGGTCTCAATCTCTTGACCTCATGATCCGCCCGCCTCAGCCTCCCAAAGTGCTGGGATTACAGGCGTGAGCCACCGCACCCAGCCCAAAATTTTAAATAAAGAGAGGATCAGTTCCCCATGTACTAGGGGTTCTGATAGCCAGCTCAGCTCCTGATCCTTTTTCTTTGGGAACTTCAGTTCTGTCCTTGAATCCTGACTAGATGTTTCTTGCCCTCTGGTCTCAGAATTCTCTTGGCTTTTATTCCTTGATCCACCTGCCGGTTTTATCACCTCACCCTTGTTCCTCATGGCTTCCTATCAAGCCGTGGGTATTAGGTGACAGTGTAATTTATTAGATGTTGGTTTTGGCCAAATACTGGGCATGACTTAATAACAACCAAACCATTTCATTATTTGGACAGGCCTGAGTACCTTATCAAGCAGATTAAAAGGATGTGGTACCCGTCCTTTAGAAAAGGACAGCTGAAATCTTGTTACGGATTATGGATTTAGCATAAAGAAAAATAATCAGGCACAAAATAAGAGTAAGAGAGGGGGCCGGGTGTGGTGGCTCACACCTGTAGTCCCAGGTACTTAGGAGGCCGAGGTGGGTGGATCACGAGGTCAGGAGATTGAGACCATCCTGGCTAACACAGTGAAACCCCATCTCTACTAAAAATACAAAAAATTAGCTGGGCATGGTGGCGCATGCCTGTAGTCCCAGCTACTCGGGAGGCTGAGGCAGGAGAATCGCTTGAATCTGGGAGGCGGAGGTTGCAGTGAGCCGAGATGGTGAGATGGTGCCACCGCACTCCAGCCTGGGCGACAGAGCAAGACTCCGTTTCAAAAAAAAAAAAAAAGAGTAAGAGGGACAATGAATAGAAATTTCACTTCACGGCCGGGTGCGGTGGCTCACGCCTGTAATCTCAGCACTTTGGGAGGCTGAGGCGGGCGGATTACCTGAGGTCAGGAGTTCAAGACCAGCCTGGCCAACATGGTGAAACCCCATCTCTACTAAAAATACAAAAATTAGCCAGGCGTGGTGGCGGACGCCTATAGTCCCAGCTACACAGGAGGCTGAGGCAGGAGAATGGCGTGAATCTGGGAGGCGGAGCTTGCAGTGAGCCAAGATCGCACCACTGCACTCCAGCCTGGGCAACAGAGCGAGACTCTGTCTCAAAAAAAAAGATAGTAATACTTCGAAAAAAAAAAAAAAAAAGATCAGTAACAGTGCCGAGCCACCTCATATTGGAGTCTGAGGCAAAAGGAAAAATGGCATTTAAAAGGCCAAACGCAGTAGCTCATGCCTGTAATCCCAGCACTTTGGGAGGCCGAGGCAGGTGGATCACTTGAGGTCAGGAGTTCAAGATCAGCCTGGCCAACATGACGAAACCATGTCTACTAAAATACAAAAATTAGCCAGGCATGGTGGCCCGTGCCCATAATTCCAGCTACTTGGGAGGCTGAAGCAGGAGAATCGCTTGAACCTGGGAGGCGGAGGTTGCAGTGAGCCAAGATTGCGCCACTGCACTCCAGCCTGGGTGACAGTGGCTATGTAAATAAATAAATAGGCCGGGTGCGGTGGCTCACGCCTGTAATCCCAGCACTTTGGGAGGCCAAGGAGGGTGGATCACGAGGTCAGGAGATCGAGACCATCTTGGCTAACACAGTGAAGCCCCTTCTCTACTAAAAATACAAAAAATTAGCCAAGCGTGGTGGCGGGCGCCTGTAGTCCCAGCTACTCCGGAGGCTGAGGCAGAAGAATGGCGTGAACCCGGGAGGCAGAGCTTGCAGTGAGCCGAGATTGTGCCACTGCACTCCAGCCTGGGCGACAGAGTGAGACTCCGTCTCAAATAAATACATACATACATACATAAAGTGCCTTAAATTTTTGTTGATATTTTGCTCAGCATAGACTTTTACCGGCTGTATTGAAATATGCACCATCTAACAGTGTGTGATGTGCACCGTTCGGCGGTTTCAGCACACGCAGAGTTGTACAACCATCACCACCATCAATTTCAGAACGGTTTTGTCACCCCAGGAAGAAACCCGTCAGCCATCACCCCTCTGACCCTCCCACTCTCCCAGGCCTAGGTGACCGCTAACCTACTTCCTGTCCCCATGGACTTGCCTATTTGGGACGTCTCCTGTGATGGAGTCAGGCAGTCTGCGGCCTCTCGTGTCTGGCATCTGCAGTGCAGCTGTGGGCTTCGAGCTCCATCCGTGCTGTTTCCTGGGTCAGCGCCTCCTTCCCTTTTATGGTCACATAATGTTCCCACCATAATTTTCCTTTGCAGTGACTTTGAAATTTTAAAATGCTGCATTGAAATATTACCTGGACAGTCTGGGCAACGTAGTCAGACCCCATCTCTAAAAAAATAAAATTAAAAATTAGCCAAGTGTGGTGGCATGCACCGGTAGTTCCAGCTACTTGGGAGGCTGAGGTGGGAGGATCACTTGAGCCCAGGAGGCTGAGGCTGTAGTGGGCTGAGATTGTGCCACTGCACTCCAGCCTGGGCAACAGAGCAAGACCCTGTCTCAAAAAAAAAAAAAAAGAAAAGAGGAAAGAAAGAAAGAAAAGAAATGTGACCTGGATTACTGAGTTTCTCTCTCTCCCTTTTAATCTCATGCCTCAGTTGCCTCCCCCAGGCCTGGGCCTGATTTGTTTTTAGGGAGTTTGGAGTCTGACAAGTTCAGCTGGGCTGGCCCTGAGCACAGCCCTTCTGATGGGGGGAAGCCGCAGGGGAGGCCCAGGCTCCCAGGTCACAGCAATGCCCACTCACGCAGCACCTTGCAGGCCGGCTGGTGCTGGGGGAGCCGAGTGAGGGAAAGCCATGCCACCGCTCCCCACCGTCACTCTGCACAGACCACACTCTCAGCCACTGTCCCCCAGCGTGGCATGCAGGGGAGGGAGAGTGAGTGACGTGCCCAAGCTGGAGGCCACGAGGACCTTGGAGCCTCGGACAGAGGACCAGCGGCTGTCATGTGCAGAGGACTTTGGGGGTGTAGGGCAGGTCCCATCCTGGACGAGGGTGAAGGAGGGGATGGCAGGAGTGGAGCGGCCACCTGGCTGGGCAGATTGGTTTTCTTTGGGTAAGAGGACAGGGAAGAGCTCAAGTGCTGAGCGGGGAAAGTGTCTCCCGCCACCTCGGCCCGTGGGAGCTCAGCCCTCTGCCCCATTAGTCATGGATTCTTTTCATTGTCGTCATCTCTCCGAACACAAATATTGTTAAACTCTTGGCTGAACTCCCTGTGCATGTTGGCGCTGAAAAATGTGAGGCCGCTGTGCGTGGGCCGCTCGGGCCTCCTGGGCTCGCAGGACACACCGAGCTCGGTCACCCTGTGCTGGCCGCGGCATGTCTCGTTGACACGTTTCTTCCTCTGGGTCAGTTTGCAGGGTCCAGTGCGGACGGCACCCGGCGGGGCATGGGCGTGGACATCTCTCTGCTGAGCTGCCAGTACTTCCTGGCTCAGATTCTGGTCTCCCTGGTCCTGGGGCCCCTGACCTCGGCCGTGGGCAGTGCCAACGGGGTGATGTACTTCTCCAGCCTCGTGTCCTTCCTGGGCTGCCTGTACTCCTCCCTGTTTGTCATTTATGAAATTCCTCCCAGCGACGCTGCAGACGAGGAGCACCGGCCCCTCCTGCTGAACGTCTGACATCGCGGAGCCTCGACTCTGGACACGCGCCTGCACCTGGGGGTCTGGAGCAGACCGACCAGTGAGGACCAAAGGGCCTTGTTGGACAGGGGGACAGGCTGCCTACTGGAATGTAAATATGTGATAAAATAATAAATGACAGCGGCAAAGCCTATGGTTTCTAGGCATTGCTCTCTGGTGGCTGAGAGGTCCCCATGGGATTGAGTTACCCTCCTGAGGACTCGGGCAGGGGGAGGTTTGTAAGAATCTTTTTTTGAAAGTAAAGGTGTAATTCAATGGTTCTCAACCAGGGGCAATTTTGCCACCCCACCCCCACCCCCAGGAAGACATCTGGCAAAGTCTGGAGATAGCTTTGGTTGTCACAACTCGGGGATGCTGTAAACCTCCCACGGCACACAGGACCGCCCCAACAGCAAGGAGCTAGCAAGACCCAGCTGTCAATTGTGCTGAGGTAGAGTGAGCCTGGTCTAACTGGACCATACATTCTGTACATTGCATCCCAGGGTAGAGTCACAGTATACAGATCTTTTGGATCAGAAGGCCTCATATTCATTCACTTGTCCATTCATCCATTTATTCTCTCATCCATTCATTCATCTACCCATCCGCATATCCACCCATCCACATAACCATCCATCCACTCATCCAAATATCCTCCCATCCAAATATCCACTCATCTATATATCCATCCATCTACATACCCACCCATTCATCCGTCCACATAACCATCCATCCACTCATCCAAATATCCACCCATCTGAATATCTACTCATCTATATATCCATCCATTCACATATCCACCCATCCACCCATCCAAATATCCACTTCTCCATATATCCATCCATCCATCTATCCATCCATCCACATATCCACCCATCCACCCATCCAAATATCCACTTCTCCATATATACATCCATCCATCTATCCATCCATCCATCCACATATCCACCCATCCACCCATCCAAATATCCACTTCTCCTTAGATACATCCATCCATCCACCCATCTAAATATCCACTTCTCCATATATCCACCCATCCATCCACCCATCCATCCATCCATCCATCCATCCATCCATCTATCCATCCATCCACATATCCACCCATCCACCCATCCAAATATCCACTTCTCCATATATACATCCATCCATCTATCCATCCATCCACATATCCACCCATCCACCCATCCAAATATCCACTTCTCCATATATACATCCATCCATCTATCCATCCATCCATCCACATATCCACCCATCCACCCATCCAAATATCCACTTCTCCTTAGATACATCCATCCATCCACCCATCTAAATATCCACTTCTCCATATATCCACCCATCCATCCACCCATCCATCCATCCATCCATCCATCTATCCATCCATCCACCCATCTAAATATCCACTTCTCCATATGTCCATCCATCCATCCACCCATCCATCCATCCATCCATCCATCCATCCACCCATCTAAATATCCACTTCTCCATATATCCATCCATCCATCCACCCATCCATCCATCCATCCATCCATCTATCCATCCATCCACCCATCTAAATATCCACTTCTCCATATATCCATCCATCCATCCATCCATCCATCCATCCATCCATCCATCCACATATCCAGCCATCCACCCATCCAAATATCCACTTCTCCATATATCCATCCATCCACATATCCACCCATCCGTCCATCCACATAACCATCCATCCACTCATCCAAATATTTACCCATCTGAATATCCACTCATCCACAAAACCATCCATCCACACATCCACCCATCTACCCATCCACATAACCATCCATCTACTCATCCAAATATCCACCTATCCGAATATCCACTCATCCATATATCCATCCATCCACATGTCCACCCATCTACCCATCCAAATATCCATTTCTCCATCCATCCATCCACCCATCCTCTTATCCACTCATCCACCCTCCAGATATCCAGCGAGTGCCTGGGTGTGGCAGACAGTGGTTGGCCTGGGAATCCAGCTGTAAGTGTCCACTCTGCCCTGCTGGAACTGATGTGAGAGGAAGGGAGACACATGGCTCACTGAGGTTCCGTGCAGCGCAAGCACAGGGAAGGAGGACAGGGTGACAGCGGTGTGTCTGGGTGGCCTCAGTAGTGAGGTGCCGTTTGAGCAGTGTCCTGATGAAGCCAGGGAGTGATCTCTGAAGTGAGCACTTGCTTGACAGGCTCGAGGGAGCATAGGCACCAAGATGCTCAGATTGTAAAATGCCCCCAAAGTAGAAATCTCAAAGAGTTTGGAGCTGATGTGGCTGGCCAGCGCCCATCCTGCCCTTTGACTCCACAGGCAGGGACTAGGGGCTGGAGGGCGAGGTTCGGGTCATTCTTCCCCCTCCATCCGCCAAGGGTTCATTCCACAGATGGACACCATGTGCCTGCTGTGTGCAGGCGTCGCTGGGCCTGGGTCTGCCCGGGCTGTGCCCACTGCCTCCCAGTGCCCCTTTGTGGATCTGGCAAAGCTCTCGTGAGTGTGGCAGTCCCTCGCCATCTGGCCTCTGACCATCTTCGTCACCTGACGCTGCAAGCTCACCAAGGCCCCTTCTCAGAGGCCTGGGAGGGCTCCTCCACGCATGGTGATTAATGGCCATGAGGGGTCACGGCTGGGTCCCTGTTGTCGCCAAGCTGGGCCTGGTCTGGGATTGTGCAGCCCCCAGTTCCCTCGCTGCATGGGCCCTGTGTTCTGGGGACATATAAGACATCCCTGACCACAAATCAGCCTTGGGGAGTCTGGCGTTCATGACAGTGTCTTATCATCTTGCTGTGACCACTTAGGGCCAGTCAGAAAGGCTACCTCCCCACCTGGGCCACAGCCTCCCTCCCAACCACGGCCTCCCCACCTTGGTTATGACTTTCCCACCTGAGCCCCGGCCTCCCCCATGGGCCATAGCCTTCCTCAGTGTCACTGCCTGCTGCCTCCTGGAGCCCCACCACTCCTCTCTGCGCCCCTGCTGGACTCCTGGCCTCCTGTCTACCCTCACATCCATCTTCCACCCTGAAGCTGGGGGGCTATAAACACAGGCCTGAGCCCATCCCCTCTTCTAGTCTTCCATGACACCTACCCTGGCTCCCCAGACCCTAAGGAATCAGGTAGAAATTCCTTCCACCAAACAGAGCCCAGCCCATCTTCCCGAGCCAGCCACCCGCCACGTTGCCAGCCCCCTGTACTACAGCCACAGAACCTTTGTGGGCCACAATCGGTTCCTGTGTTTAGGATCTTCCTGCAGGCCAAGTTCACCTCTTCTCTGCCCATCAATATCTGATTCATCCATGTAGACCTGTCTGAAATGCCACTTCCTCTGTGCAGTCCACCCTGCTTGGAGCCAGTGATTCTTTCCCTGTGCTTTCATGTGATGCTGCTTTACCCTTCATGGTCATGAGCTCAGTGAAGCGGGTCTCACAGTCCCTGATACACATGTAGCTGAAGCACAGAGAGGTTTAGTGGCTTTTCAAAGTCACACCGCTCCTTTGAGCCTCTGTAGACTTAGGCCCTGTTAGTCCCATGCTTTTCCTGGAACTGCAGACTTACCCTCCCCACATTTATGTTGCTTGGAAGAGCTTCAGACTTCCTAGAAAATGTGGTGTTGGGTGGCTGTCCTCTGGTCTGGGCTGTCTTTGCCCAGAACTGGTCAAAATGAAGAATAAGGGGCTTCCCTCTTACTCTTGGCTTGTCAAATCTTAGGCCCTCTTCCTAGAACTTTCTAACAAAACACAGATTGCTTCTACACGTGGGAATCGTTCCTGTCAGCCTCTCTTTTCTGAGAACCTGCCCTGCCTCCCGAACTGTGGGAGTACTGCCCTCTGGCCGGGTCCAAAAAGCTGCCCTTGACTTCCAGGTCTATTCCTAGCAGAGGGCAGTGGGAGCAGCCACTAGCTCCAAACCACGAGGCCTAGGACTCACTGAGAGCCACATTCGTTTGACTTTCACATCTCAGAGAGGATTTCTCTCTACTTAAAAATCAAGCTGTGGGCTGGGCGCAGTGGCTCACGCCTGTAATCCCAGCACTTTGGGAGGCCGAGGCGGGTGGATCACGAGGCCAGGAGATTGAGACCATCCTGGCTAACACGGTGAAACCCCGTCTCTACTAAAAATACAAAAAATTAGCTGGGCATGGTGGCGGGCGCCTGTAGTCCCAGCTACTTGGGAGGCTGAGGCAGGAGAATCGCTTGAACCTGGGTGGCAGAGGTTGCAGTGGGCTGAGATTGCACCACTGCACTCCAGCCTGGGTGACAGAGCGAGACTCCGTCTCAAAAAAAAAAAAAAAAAAATCAAGCTGTGATGATGAGGGTAGTCACCGCTGCTTGCTGTTTGTGAAGTCCTCACTACACACGAGGCCACGTGTGAATGAATCTTAATCCATTCTCCGACCATTCCCCCATTTGACAGATCTGGATCCTGAGACAAGCACACCCAGTACCTGGCCCGCGTCACAACAGGGTGGAGTTTGAGCCCAGGGAGTCTGAGTCCAGCCTCATGCCGCTGAGTGCCTCAGGAGCGCTGTGAGCCGGCCAAGCCCCTGAGGGCGGGCAGCTTCCTTCCCGTCTGTCTCCTGAACACTGTGCTGCTGCAGGGAGGCCTTGGGCTCGCTCCCCAGGGAGCTCAGCTTGGAGGGAGCTTCTCATCCTATTCAGAGGCGAGGGGACAGCAGGAGAAGGCCTCTTGCTTTATCGGTCAGCGCTCTGTGAGACTCATGCTTCTCAGGCCACTCAAAACAAAAACCGCATCACCAAGATCTGAAGCCACTCCTGACTTTCCTGTCAGCAAACTTGGAAAGTGGCTCCCATTCCTTGATGCCACTCAGAAACGAAACACACCTAACAGCCATCGAGCACTGCCCACAGCACTTAGCATGGAAACTGAACGTCATCAAAGGAATTGCCCTAGAGGTCATCGCCTCCCTGGGTTTTGTGTTTCTACCTCCCTAGGCTGTTGGGCTAACCCTGGACCATTCCCTGGGGAACCGGGACAGGGTAAGGTGGCATTCCCTGGGGAACCGGGACCCGGTAAGGTGGCATTCCTACACTCACCAGGCTGGGCTACAGGTTTCTGGGGGAACAGGGATGATTTCCCTGGAATATGCAAGAACTGACAATTGCCTGGGCCCCCCGCAGTCGGGAGGTCCTGGCCCTCCCTGCACCTGCTCAGAGTGTGTCTGCAGAATCCACTCGGGTGCGTGGGGCGTGACGTATCATCCTCAGCGGGGAGCGGGTGGAGGGCATCCGTAGAGGGAAGGAGCAGGTGTCTGGAACTGGGGGTGGGTACTTTTGTGGCACACAAGGACCCCCAGCAGCTGCTCAGGGGGCTTGTCGGGGAGTGGGGGCGTGGTTAGTTATGGGAGTCATGATTCTTGGAAGTCATCCGCTGCTGAGGCCATCCTGGGATTCTCTTCCACACAAGGAACATTGAGTTCCTACCGGGTACCTCCCAAGCCTTGGGGGATGCAGCGGAGAACAGAAAAAACCTCCTGTTCTCTAGACAAGGCCTTTGCCCTCATTCTCACAGCCGTGCCCGCCCTGCCTGCCCACAGCCATCAGCCTCACCTGCCCACACTCAGCCCCCTCTTCCCAGCCATCTCCACACCCCGCTCTGCTGAGGCCTGTCCAGTTGCCTGATCTCTGACCCGCCTGTCCGGCCGCCTGCCTCGAGGAAATGTCGGATCTCTTACACAATGCTCGCTGTCAAACCCTCCAGCCTTCCCCACCATCGCCGGGGGCCTTGACTTGCCCCTACACCAGAGCTGCAGGTCTTGTGGCAGCCGCGGGCCCAGGGCAAGCACCTGGGCCTTGTAACGACTGCCACCTGGTGGCCAGGATGGGGATGGACTCTGTTCGACGGCTGCCCAGCAGCAGGGTCCAAGGGGATTGGGGGGTGGGGGGGACTGGGTGGTCACATGCCCAGAAAACAGTGGGATAGGCAAGAAATGGCCTCAGGAATCCTCTCTGGGACAACTAAAAGGTGCTCTAAAAGCCTGTTTTTAATTTGCTCCGATGGATACTCAAACCCTAGGGGTTCATCAGCTGATCCCCCAAGCCCCATTCCCCACTTCTACGATGGTGTCAACCAGGGTTGGAGTCAGAGGGACTGCAGGGCCCACACGGCAGGCACAGTCAAGAGAATGTGAAGGGAGGGTCTCCAGGTGCCCAGCAGAGGCGTCCCTGGGAAGCCTTCCGAAGTCAACCCAAAAGGTCCTTCTATCTGGTCCTTCACACCCACTTTCCAATAGCACATCTGGACTGGCAGCAAGGAACCTTGCCCTGCAGGGCCCGTCCGTCCGTCCATCCGTCCGTCCGTCCATCCATCCATCCATCCATCCATCCAGCAGGGTCCATCCACCCATCCATCCATCCCTCCCTCCAATATCTGCAGAGCAAGTGCCTTCCACAAACTTGGTTCATTAAGAAGGGGCCCGGGTGCCTGCGCATACACAGAACTGGGCTGCGGGAGATACAGGGGGACTTCTGCAGCCTGGGTCCCTGAAGTGTCAAAAGGGAACAATGACCACTCCTGACAAAGACAGCCACTAGAGAAGCCACCTTGAGTTGGAGAAGCAGAGAACCAGGTCCCAGAACTTGAGTTGCCAAGGATTCCAGGGCAGCTAGGAACCCAGTGGGGATTCAGGTAAAGGACCTCAGATACCGAGACTGTCAAAGGCCGACAATGCCGCCTCCGAGAGGACCGGGTGAGGCATCTGCAGCTGGAGCTCATCAGGGGCTGAGCAGGAGGCTGTTCCTGGCCCCCTGGGGATCCACGATGGATGCCAGCTCCAGCCAGGCCCTGCCTTCTAACGGGAGGTCCGGGAACCTTATGAACCAGAAAGGGCTGGCTTTATCCTGCAGCCCCTATCAGTCCAACTGGATGGCCAAATGTGCGGCTGCATCCCTTGGCTGGCTCATCTGGCAGATCCTCCTTAGGAGGAGGTAGGGAAGCCAAGGACCCTGCTGTTCCTGGGTCTCCACTGGGCAGCAGGAAGGGCCCCAGGGGTCCAGTGCAGGACAGACTTTTCCACTGGTTTTGGGGCCTGGCAGCTTCATCCCCAGTATCTGGGTAGCTGGTTCTGATTTCAAAGCTCTGAGTTCAGATATGTACCCAAGCCTTCTGGACTGGTCAGGTGAGGCTGATGGTGGTCACTGAAGTCTGTGCTGGTGCCCAGTCACACTGCCCTGGGTCTCACCATGTGGTCAGGCTGGGGCTAGTGAGGGCTCTTAGCTCAGATGATGGCTCCCCACATCTCAGCTTCCACACAGAAGGGCTCTGGCCCTGACCTCCCCACCGCCACCACTCATCAGCTGATCACATCCACAATTGTATAGCTCACCAGTGCTGATTTTTGAGGGCCTGGAAGCTTGCAATCTCGTGTGTGTGGGGGAGGCCACCGCTGATCTCTCCACGGTGCATCCTTGCCCTTCAGATGCGTGATCTTGACTTACCCAGGTGAGGCTTAAGTGAGGTCTCTCCCTCCCTAGACTTACCATGGACAATTATCAACAATGCAGCCACACACCCAGCTGCACACCTACACTGTGCTGAGGCCCTGGGACTTACACCATGCCCTGCAAAGTGCCATCTTCCCAGCCCACCTGCAGTGGAACCAGCGGGGCTGCTGAGCCACCATGCTCAAGCTGAGGATGCGTTTCCAGGAACAAAGGGGCAGAGGGCACGTGGGACGTTGTTGGGGCAGCAAGAGGCGAGGGCCTGGCTTTGGGGTGCTGCTGGAGGACAGCACCATTTCCCTCCGCCCCGTCCACCCAGCAGATGTCTGGTTAGCATTCCCGGCCCTCTTCCTCACATGGGTGCGTGGCAGAGTGGTGACGATGGCCACAGCTGTTCATGCCTGAGAAGCTGCCCAGCCCTGATGAGGCCTTGTTGTAGCATGAACCTACTCTCTCCTCAAGACGCTTGGATCCAACCATTTAACCACCCTGAAATCTACACTTCACAGACCTGTACCTGTTAAACCCTGCAGCTTCCTAAGGGGCACAGTCCCGGAGACCCACAAAGACGGCGTCTGGATTCCAGCCTCTCCCAGCCACCCCAGTGCCATCCTCTCACCCAAGACCTGGACTGAGAGCCACCTGGGGCTCCTGTGGCCAGCCTGCGGGCCCATCCCTGTGCCCTGGTCAGCCACGCTGCTGAGCAGGACCCCTGCTGTTCGCCTCAAGGGCCGTCATCGTGTGCGCCACTCAGGTCTTTGCATGGCGAAGCTTTCTCAGGTCCTGAGCGAGGCAGTGCCTGGTGCCTGCTGCTCCCCAAGTCTTTACCACGTGGCGGACCCTGCCTGGTTTGAGGACAGTTTACCAACAGTCAGCTTTCTGGGCTGCTCTTGCCCCATGTCTGCAAACACCTAGAAACTCATGGCCCTATCCCAGATGACAAAGGGTGGACACACATTTCCGGGGACAATCCTGAGGCTTCAGGAAAATGCCCTCAACAGGTTCTGAAGCCACAGCGCAATTCCAACGCCTGCCCCCCCGTGGCCATGTCCACACCCTGCAGGCGGCCTGCAGCCCCTTTGGAGGGTTAGAGCCCCTTAGGCCTGGGATGCATCCTCCACCTGGAGTGCAGCTCTAGAGCTGGGTGGCTGGGGGTGGGGTGTGGGGCACTGGTAGGCCACGGGGAGGCCGATGGGGGCCAGGCAGGAGGCCGCTAGGATGGGGTGGTTCTGATGTGTCTCCTGAGCAGGGAGGGTGCCACATGCCCATACATGCTGGTAACGCCCACGGATTAGAGGTGTGGGGTGAATGGCAAGGGGTGGGGGAAGATGCTCTTAGTCCCAATGCCAGTGCCTGCTTAGGGCCCATCCCGCTGCTTGGGGAGCCTCCAAAGAAAGACAGCACCCTCACCAGGGAAAGCCTCTTCCCAGACAGAGGATGTTTCTGGAAGCCACTCTGGGATGCAAACAGGGTCCCGAGCAGCAGGGAACAGCCGACTCTCCTTCTGTCCCTTCCCCACCTGGGGTAACAGCCAGGATCCCCGCCCACTCTCCAGGAATGAGACAGTGCACGGGAGACACCCAAGGGTTGTAGTGTAGCTTGGTTTTATTTATGTCCACAAATATTTCAAAAAAATTACAAAATACTCAAATGGAGAGAACACAGAAGTCACGATTTCTGGGTGTCTACTGTTTACACTGTGTTATCTCATGGCAAACTACTCATATATACATTTAGCTTCAAGATATATAGAAACGTAGCAAATCTGAGTGTGCACGCTGCCTCTGCCGCAGTGGAGTGAAGCTCAACCTCGAGGACACCGAACAAGATACGGACACACACAGAGGAGCCAAACCAAACCCCGAACAAAGGGAGGAAAATCCGAAGGAAACCGAGTGGTTGGGCTTCAAAGACACCGTGAAGGTCAGGGCCTCCTAAACAAACTGTAGTTTATCTGGTGAGGGTTTCGGGTTGAGGGTTTTTTAGATGGAAGAATCTCAGCGCTTCGCCTTGGGATATGGGGAGAAAAGCAAAGCTAACAAGAATGCCTTCGGATGGCTTTCAAGCACAGACCTCAGAGGACTCGACTCTTCTTTGGAAAAACGGATGCCAGAGGAGGAGATAAAGAAGGTTTAACTGAATGGTAGATGTTGTGTTCTACCAAAAAGAAAGAAAGAAAAACCAGAAGCCGAGAAGGTGCGGGCCTGGATGCAGGAGTCTGGGAGCCCAGCAGGAAGAGGCTTCGCTCAGAGCCACGGGAACAAGCCTGCCATGACGGCCCGTCCCCACCCCAGAAGGAAACGAATGCCTTCAAGCCAATGTGGCCTGAAGTCCCACGACAAAAGGTTCATGTCAGCTTTGCCTCCCTGTGAACAAACTAAAGTTAAGGCAGAAATGGAATGAGAGAAAAATGAAAGAAAAAAAAACTAGAAACATTTTCAACAGACAAAACAAGCCTATCCCAACTGAAACCAAACACGGTTTTTAAGAGAAACTGGAAATGTCGCTATTTGACTCCAGAACCTGAATTTGAGCCAGTAGCTGCTGGTTTCTACAAACTATCAGCATCTCTTCCTGCTCCCTCTGCGGCCTGGGTGCTGGATGGACTTTGTGTCCGCCGACCCAGTGTGGTCTCTGTCCTACAATTCTTGGGATGGGACCAGCACAATGGCAGAAGAGACCTCCAGTGTCTGAGAGAAAAGGATCGGAAGAGGCCACGTCCTGGCAGGAAGCAGGGCCGACAGAGGGCAGACACCCCAGAACACCCGCCCTCAGCCTGGGAGAAAGTGCGTTACAGCTGCGGCCTGGAAACGAGGGCAGGCTCTCTCCAGGACGGTTCCGCTCAGAAGGGCCTGGCCTCCTGAGAAGCAGCCCCCACACAGCATGCCTTCTGACTGCACTGTGGGTGGGACTCCAGTTCCCACTTCCAGGATGAAGAGTGGGACTCAAATGGTTTACCAGTGCGATGTGGGGTCACCATGCAGACCTGCCCCTAGGGTAAAATACAGGCTGCCCCCAACACCTGTCTTAACTCCAGGATCTCCCTTGCTCAAAAGTGGCCTCAATCTGTGGCAAGAAAGATGGGGCCGTCCTCACCACAAGATCCAAGTGACAATGCGCATGAGAAGGGAGCCTTCTAACACATCCCTTTGGCAGGCATATGTCCTGGGTCACTTGTGTGCTGAGTTATTTGTATGGAATCATTTTCTTAGATGATGAAATTTTCGGAGTATTAAAAAAGACATTCATCCAGAACAATCAAGTGTGTGTACATAGAAATCTAGAAGGAAATCTACAATGGACACAGGCCCACGCGCTTTCCATCCCGTGGAAACAGAACAGTGACACTGGAGAACAGAAAGTGAACACTCACCTCCTGCACTCCCTGTGCAAAATGGAAGAGGCCTGATGAAGCAGATGTCTGTGCTGCTGGCAGAGCACAGGCTAGGAGCAGACACAAGTGAAACGCAAGGCAGAAAACAGAGTCTGTAACATCGTCCCTGCAAACCCTGGATGCTCGCTGCTGTGACCAGGCCTCGGTCCAAGCCTCTGTCCATGTGGAACGCCCCTTTGCTCCCTTTAATTAAAGGGATAATTATATATAACTTTTTATTAAAAAATCAACTCTGTATTCTGTCAATAGTTGGTAGGAATTCACAATTAGTGACATGGCTGGAAAAAATAGATCACAATAGTAGTTTATGGAAGAAAAAAAGGCTGTTCTAAAATTATTTATTTACAGACGTAAAAAGCCATGCTGCAGAACTTTCTCCAATTATGAAGATTTCCTACAATGTATTAAAATAAAAGATTTTTTTTAAAAATTATAGCTCTTGGATTCCAAATTCCTATGCCCCCGATCTGCAAGCCTCGTGGGCTCTGGAGCACTCGTGGTGGAGTGTGTCAGTGTGTCTGCACGCACAGTGAAGGGTGTGAACTGGATTCTAGCACCTACTGAGAAATTAAGGAAAAGAAAACTAAAGCCAAACCCCAAGATTGCAGGGAAGCTTTCTGGATGTTCAGTCCAGTCCAGGACTCACTAAGTTTCTGGGGGACTGTCATGCAGGGAGATCCAAACCAGTCTCAGGAAATCCTCTCGACAAACGAACACTACTATGTGGATACATTTTTAGTTGTGGGTTTTTAAATATATAAAGAAATCTTTAGAAGATATTCTTTTTGCTTTTGCAGCTCCTATTGTATGTAAAAAGTCCTGTTTCTCCCCCCAAGAACTGGGGTTTCCACAGCCAGCGTTAACAAATAAATAACTTATAACTGCTTGTCACCTTCTTTCTTCAGTCGACTGGAAAGACAAAACAGGAAAGCGTATTTAGTCTCAGGCCTAGGCAGGCGGTCACGCAGGCTGGAGGCAACCCCAAAGACAACAGCCAGGCAATCCAACCCCAAGCCCGCAGCCTCCTGTGTAGCTGACCTACCCTCCCAACACCTCCCTTCCTCTGTTTCTCCCATCACCATGGTTCCACAATGTCCCCTCCAGGGCCCAGCAGGCCGAGGGGGAGGAGCCTGGCCCTGGGCACACGGGGAGGTTGGGAACCTGGGCTCAGATAACCCCTCCACTCCCTCCCAGCACCCCGCCTCACCTGTAATAATCTTCCTGACTTGGTAGGTGGCCACCATGCATGTGGGGGTGTCCATGCAGCCACTGCTGCTCCATGGCCAGTCTCTGCAGCTCGGCCGACTGGGCATGCATGGCCTGCAGCTGGTGGGCTGCTGACATGGGGGGTGGGATGGCCCCAGGCAGGTCACGGGGGTAGGGGGTGCCTGCCAAACACAAAACAACCCGCGCTACAGAAATAGCCAGAGGACTGGCCAAGACCAGGGCGGCACAGGCACAGCAAATGGCAAAGAGCACAGGAGAGGTGCCAGTTCGGACACAGGAGCCAGCCCCTCCCAGACTCTGCAGACAGCCGGAGGGCAGAGCCTCTGGGGAGGCAGGAGGTGCCCTTGGGTGCCTCTGCCTGGACCTGCCTGGCCCCTCCTCCAAGGCCTCAGCCCAAGTGCTTCTCCTTCAGAGACCTGCCATGAGTCCCCTCTGCTACTTTCACCGGCTCTTAGCAAGGCTGATGCATTTATGACCCCTACCCCAGACAGCCCCCAGAGGGCAGGAGGCTTGTTCCCCCACGGACCCCCTGCATGCAGGGGGAGCGAACCCACCTGCTCAATGCATGAATGAATGAATGAGTAATGAATGAAGACAGCAGACCAGACCCCAACCCAACCCTCACACGGCCTCCCCGCCCCTCCTGGAGGGGAAGTCTTACCGAAAACTGGGTGGCGAAGCATCTCGTGCTCGTGTGGGGGCTGTCCAAGCAGAGGGTTGGGGAGAGTGCCAGGCGGGTAGGGGAAGCGAGCCAGGTGGGGACCGGCAGTCAGGGGGTCGACCAGCGGGTGAACGGGGCCTGCTGAACCTAAGGAAAGGACAAAACGCCAGATGGAGGCGGTGTGCAGCTCTTCAATGTTTGTCCCCCTTGGCTGGAATGACCGATGACTTCCTCCTCACCCAGGATGGCTCCTGGTCACCAGGGCTGGATGCACCACCTGGCTACAGGTGGCCCTGCCCCAAAGTGGCTGCCTCCACCTTCAGCAAGAGCTCCAGAGGCCGAAAGAAGTGACGAGCCCACCGCTGATGCAGGCACTTCCTCGTCCGCTTGTGGAGGGCCCCTAACAGGCAATCCCAGGCCAGTTTTGTCGAGGGCCCGGCATCAGCAGGGTCCCTCTCGCCGGCCACCTGGGCCTGCCCTCTGCCTGTCAGGTCACAGGAACACACAGCCTTGCGCCAGCGGGTGTTGGGCTGGCACCCCCTGCCCAGGGCTGTCTCCCTGCTCTTCACTCGCAGAACCTAAAGGAGGCCAGCAGAGTGGGTGGCGCAGAATGGGGACCTGGCACAGCACTGCCCTCTCCTCTCTGCTGGCACAAATCTTGCGTCTCTCCCTTCAGAACGTTGCCTTGATCTGACCTCACTGTACCACCTCCTGCCCTCACCTCCTATCTCCCAGCTCCAGCCAACACAGGCGCTGGCAGGGATTTCAGGGTTGCCACCTCCAGCCATGCTGCCCTGGGGTCCCTGGAAGATTGGGAGCCCCCGCTCTGCCTCTGTGGCTGCTCTTACCCCGATTTCCCACAGCTTGCCCTTTCATCTCCTCCATGTTTCTGCTACCTCCTCAGCGGACCTCTCCTGACGGCCTTCTCGAAACCGCCATACTGCCCCTGCGCCCAGCTCTCCTGATCCCCTCTTCTGGATTTATTTTTTTCCAGAACATATACTTTCTGCCTCTCACAATGTGGCACACATCTTTCAACTATCTCCCCAAACTGGAAGGTAAATGTGGACAGGGGTTCTGCCAGCACCTACAACTGTGCCTGGCACATTCCAGGGGTTCAGTAAACACTTGCTGAATGAATGATGCATGAATGAACAAATGACTACCTGTCCTCAACACTGCTCATACTGAGGCTTGTAAGGTCTACACCAGGTGCCAACAGAGCTTCAGATATGAGGACGGCAATGGTGAGTGCTCTCCCATGTCAGGACTGGGTACAGGGGCAGGGGAGGCGCCTGGTGCCTCCAAGCAAGGTGGCTCCCCGCCCTCCCTCTGGGCCCTGCTCTATCAGTCATCCTGCCCCACACTGGAGGGTGGCCAGTGAGGAAGCCCTGCACGCAGGCTGTCCCACAGGACCTGTACTCCAAGTCCCATGGAGCAGGTGAACCTGCCTCCTCATAAGCACAGTAGCCACCCCCTGCGCCATCTCACCAGGCTGCAGAGGGAGTGAGGATGCCAGCTGGGCCTGCCTCTGCCTCAGAGCAGCCTCCCCACAGCTGGTCAATGAGTGGCCTTAAGGAGCTCCTACTTCCAGGGTGGACAGGACTGGGCAGCCCTGGCCAGGTGGGTCAGCTCGGAAAACTCAGCCAAAGCCAGCAGGAGGCCTGCCCAGCCTCGCTCCTCAAGGGAAGAGGACTGTGCTTTTCATTCTCCCTCAGCCACCCTTGAGTAGCCCAGTGCCTTATCTGTACGTTCCTTGGCTCCAAAGGCCACATGACACTGCTCTGCTGCCCTTACCCTGCCCTGTGGGCCTAGGCCACTTCCCTCCATCCCAGGCACAGGGCCAAGAACCCAGGCTTCACCCGTGTGCTGCAGCTGTCTGAGGCCTTGCAGTTCTGGAGAGCTGCGGGGCCGAGGAGAGACTGCGATACAGCAAAACCGTGACGGTAGTGGATGCTGAGCTCTTCTAAGATCTGCCAGGAATGAGGGATCTGTTCGTATTCCGCTCCTGGATGGTGACTGTCACTCATCAGGCTCTGCACCCCTCCCCGTGCTTCTGTCCCACCTGCCACGCTGGGGCACGCACCTTGGTGGAGGGGGTCCTGCTGGTGGAGGTGGAGGTGGGAGTGAATGTGAGAGTGCTGGTGATGGTGCGGAGTCACGTTGAACATCTGCAGTCGGGCCAGGGGATCGCTGGTCAGCGATGCCATGCGCTCTGCGTGGATACGCTCGGCTGCCAGTCTGTCAGGGTAGCTCATCTCGGGCCGCAGCTGGGGGCCCGCCAGGGCCAGTCTCTCCCTCTCCAAGGGGTTCAGGCCCGGGTGGAAAGAAGCAAAAGGGTGGGGCCCGGCGGTCGGGGGGATGGTGAGGGCGCTGTGCCGGGCAAAGTGCTCCATGGGGTTGGCGGCTGGGTGCAGGGGGTCCAGCTCTGGGGGCTTCACCTCGAAGCCCGGCTTCATCCTCTCCCGCAGCTCACGCTCCCGGATCTCCCGCTCTCGGATCTCCCGTTCCCGGAGCTCCCGCTCGCGGATGGTGGGGTCGACGTTGTAGAGGCCAGGCATGTGGTAGGCCAGCAGGGGGTCCGTGGGGTTAAGGGGCATGTAGAAGGGGTGGTTGCGGTTGGTGGGCGACATGACGTGGGGCCGGGCGTACTCGCTCAGAGTCCGAAGGGCAGGTGTGTCGGGCCCGATGTAGGGGGGCACAGCAGCAATGGTGGTTGGTGGTGGCTCGAAGGATGGCCGCATGTGGCCAGGACCACTGAGCTGTGGGTCACTGAGGCGACCTTCATGCGCTGAGCTGGACGCCTTCTGCAGAAGGAAAAGAAGGCATGAGGGGTCCCCCGAGCGCCTGGGGTCTCCGCTTGGTCCCCACTGCGGAGGTGGGCCTGGTCCTGCTCCTGGCCTGCTCTGACAGGCCAACCTGGTCCCTCCACGGAGACCCGGCCCTGCCTTGGCCTGACACCAGGATGCAGTCCAGGCCTCGCAGGGTCGGGCTCACCTGTGCCCGCAGCTCCCCTCAGGCCCAGATGGGAATGTGTCCCTGTGAGACTAAGCTCATGCACGGGTTGTCTACGTGTGAGGGTTGTGTCTGGGAGTGACAGCTGAGGGGCATGGGTGAGTGAGCCCAGCAGGCCAGGAACCTCACTGGCAGTCCCTCATGCCACTTCCTGGGTTGGCTGCCCTTTCCTTCCCGCGACAGCAAAGAGCTGGCCACCAACACAGCACCCAGCCCATGAGGGGGCCACAAAGGCAGGGCAGCTGGAGAGGCCCCTCGCAGCCTGGTTACCGCCTGAGTGCTCAGGTCTTCTCTCAAGGCGCCCCCTTGTGCTTCTCCCCGACTCCTTCAAATTACTTAGAAGTTATGAACCCAAAGGCTGCAGGAGAAGGACAGGCCCTTTCCTCGGAGGCCCTCCGGTAGGAGGACGCACCGTCACTGCTGGGAGTCAGCCTAGACCTGCCATGCGCAGTTACCCCGGCAGCTTCGGATGTGCAGCACCCGTCAGAGGTGTGGAGACAGGGTGTAAACAGCACCCAACCCTCTAGCTGCCAGGAGGCCGAGTCAGGCAGCCAAGGGCAGAGCTCAGTGGCCCAGCGTGGCTCCCAGGCGCAGGATGGACCAGCGCCCCCCTCACACCTCGCCAACCCTGGACTCACAGCCGCCCGCTCTGCCTCGCGCTCCCGCTCTCGCTCCCGCTCCCGCTCCTTCTCCTTTTCCTTCTCCCGCTCTCGCTCCTCTCGGGCTTTCTGCTCAGCCTCGCGCTTGGCCTTCTCAATGGCCTCCTCCCTCTTCTTGGCCAGCTTGGACCCGGCCAGAGGCATGAAGTACAGGTCTGTCCGGGCACACGAGTTGTAGCCCCGGTCCAGGTGTTTGTAGAACCTGAGAAAAGCCACAGATCTTGCTGGGAGCTCCTGCCAAGACCCACCCCTGGCCCTCCCTCCCACCAGAACTTGCCCCCACCAGCCCACCTGTGCCTGACCCGTCCTGGAGCCCTAGGAAGCATACCTAGCTGACTGGCTGGCATGACTGGGGGTGTCCACCACAGTGGGCTCAGGGGACGGGCTCCTTGGTGGGGGAGGGGGGCTCTCAGGCTCCTCAGCGTCGTCCAGAGCCTCCTCCTTGATCTGGACGGTGGGGAGTGGGCAGGACGACCCCCCCGCTATGCTGCCTCCTGAAGCCACCGCACCAGAGCAGGGTGGCTGGGCCGAGGTGCCAGGTCCCGCCGGTGGGGTAGAGGTGGAGGGGCAGGTCGGAGGGGTGATGGGAGGAGGGCCTCCAGGGACAAAGGGGTGCTGAGCAAACGGGGGTTGGGGGGCCACCTGGTGGAGGCCTGTAGCGGGGTGGGAGGCAGGGGGCGGGGGCAGGTTCTGGCTCTGGGTCAGCCCGGGGGGCTGGGCGGGCGAGGAGGGCAATGGCTGGCTCTGAGGCATGAGTTGCAGGGGTGGGGGGTGAGCCGACGGGGGGTGATGTGTGGACAGGGAGCTCAGGGGCTTCAGGGCTGGAGGGGGAGGCAGGTTGGCATTCATGGAGAAGGGTGAGGGCCCCGAGAGGTGGGGAGGGTGCTTGTGGGCCTGTGGCGCCGGCAGCTGGGGGATGGGAGTGGTAGGCGGGGGCTTGATGTGGGGCATGGCCAAGGGCGCTGGTGGCAGGGGCTGCTCCCGTGGAGGCTGTTGGGACTGCAGCGCTGACTGAGAGGCTGGCAGCTGCAGGGAGGTGTGAGGGTGCGCTGCTGCTGGGGAGGTCCCCAGAGGGGCCTGGCCTTGGGAGGCCTGGGGAGGGAGGCCAAAGGGCTGTGGGGGGCCTGGGTGTTGCAGCAGGGGCCCAGCCTGCAGGCTGTGAGGGCCGGGTGGGCCCTGACCGTGCAGGGGGGGCTGGGCATGAGAGGGTGCAGAAGGCTGGCCCGCCGACCCAGTCAGAGGCTGCAGCGGGGGATGTGGCGAGGGATGCGGTGGGGGATGCGGTGAGGGCGGCCGCTGGGGGTGCAAGGCCGGTGCCTGTTGGATGTGGGTGTGGGGAACAGGCGCTGTGGGAGCCTGTGGCTGGTTAGGGGCCTGGGAGGCCGTGGGGGAGCCCTGTGGGGGAACTGCAGTGGCAGAGGGCGTGGGCCCTGGCGTGGGCAGCTGAGGGGTCCCTGGAGGAGCTGAGGAGGGAGCTGGGGTGACCCCAGTGGGAGCCTGCAAGGCTGGGGGCTGGGCCTGCAGCATCTGCTGCTGGGCTGACGAGTCCGAGTCACTCTCATTGTCCTGGGGGCTGGGGATGCTCGGGGACGTGCTGCGATTGTCCTGGTCGATGTCTTTGGGGTCACTGCTACCCTCATCGTTGACACTGCGACTGTCTGAACTCTCTCCCTCACCTTCAGATGGCGAGTTGGGCCTGCTGATCTCCTAGAGTCAGAGAAGGGAAGGATGGAAGTCCCAGGAGGGCAGAGCCCTGTCTGCTCTGCACCACCAGTGCCGGACACACAGTAACGTTTGTGCAGATGAAGCAGCAAGCTTGGCTCCGGGACCACAGGTCGTGCCCTGACCCAGACAGTGTCAAAGGCCACTCCAGCCCCGCCCTAGGAGACAGGGCATGGCCACCAACTAGGGAGAACCCCGGCTGGGGGCTTCTGAAGAAGCATTAGCTTTACTCAGCAAGGCTCAGCAGCAAACCTCACCTGCGTTTTTGTCTTCTTGGAGCTGGTCCTGTCAGCCTCCTCCGTATCAGAGGCCACCTTCTCCCGCTGGCGTTTGTTACTCTTAAGAGGGGAAGAGGCTTCCTCCTTCACCTTCTGCAGGGGAAAAGCCCACAAGGAGCAATCAGGCCAAGGGAGACCATCCCACCAGCCTCAGCAAGGAAATGACGGTTTGTAGACACTTTGCTCCCTCATTCTGAGTTCCATCTCCAGGAGCAAAAAGCTCTAGAAGGGTCAACTGGGGCCAAGAAGGAACACGTATCTGGGGGTGGGAGTGAGAGCCAGCCCTCTGCACCTGTGGGTTTGCATCCTCAGATTCAAGCAACCATGGACTGAAAATGTAGGCAGGACTGTGATGGTTACATCTATACTGAACGTGCACACAATGTTTTCTTGTCATTATCTCCTGAACTAGACAGTGGAACCACTGTTCATACTGCATTTACATTGCACTGGGCAGTAGAAGTAACCTAGGGATGATTTAGAGTCTACAGGAGGATGTGATTGGTCACATGCAAACCATGTGTCGATGTATATGAGATTTGAGCACCTGTGGATTTTGGTATCCTGGGCGGTGGAGGCTCTGGAGCCAATCTCTAATGGATACCAAGGGAGGACTGTACTTGGCTCTGGAGGGAGCCGTTCTAACCACTCCCCACACTTTCTGAGAACTTGGGAAGCTTGAGGCAGAGGTGGCCCCCAAGAGTTGGTGCTCGAGCCCCCTTCTCTAGGCCCCCAGCCTTCGGTCTGCAGCCCCTAGGCCAGGACAATGCTGGTGTCCAGACAGGCTCCATGAATGAGCTGCATCCTCGTGTCTGAGGGAGCTGATCACGAACACCAGCAAACCAGTTTTAATGTGAGGGAGGGACAGAGTAGACCCTACTATCCCCCCAGCACCTGACCTTGGCCGACTTCTTCACTGTCTCTGCTTTACTGTCATTGCTGGAGGTGCTGGCAGCGCTGGGGGAGTTCCGACCGCTGGAGCGGATGTCTTCATTGATGGGTGAGGTGCGACCATCAGGGCTGGCTGGCTGCTTCTTCCGACCACTGCGTAGTGTCGACATCTGCCCACCCAAACCAAAGACTGGTGACACCAGATTCCCAGTCCCCATGTGGACCCACCTGAGCCCAACCCACAGGCAGAAGCCTGAAGAGCACACCCCATCAGCCTCTCAGCAAATCCTAGACCTTGGCAAACAACAGGCCACCCTGCCTGTCCCTGGCTGCATGAAGGTCGGTGTGGAGCTCAGGGAAGAGGTGGGGAAATCAGTGGGCTCACGCCAGAGGGCGGTTCTCAAACCTAAAGCACTCATCCCAAGGGACTGTCCTGAACAACGTGTGCTGGAAATGAACCACACTTTCTGAGCGGCAGAAAGTCGCCTGGGGCCATCTTTAAAGCACCCTACACCCTTTCTGTTTAATCCTCATAACCGTCCATTCTCCCAACCAAACCAAATGAAATCAAACACTTGTGGATTTAATCTGACAGGACAGGAAGTGACCCAAAGAGATGAAGCTGTCAAGTAAAGCAGCTCAGCTCCCCAAGCCGCCAAGCGCTTCAGCATGTTTCTGCAAAGCCATGAGGGCTCAGAAGAGATCGGGAGACAATGGTTCTGGCTGGTTGACCTGCTCCCTTCTGAGTGAGCGGGGGCCGGGCTGCCAGCAGCCTCAACGGCATACAAGGGGCAGAGGAAGGTGGATGGTCCCACCCACCTGCCAGAAGGGGCCATAAGGGAGGCTGAAGGGAAAGACCCTGTCAGTACCCTCAGCCCCAAACCTGGAAAAAGCCTCTCCCAAAGTTCCTGGCACATTTCCAACCTAGGAAACAAAGTCTCTTTATGGGAGGAGCTATGCAGTGAGCAGAAAAATGTATCGGAAGTTTCCAAAACGGGATCAAACATTTAAAAAAAATCACAAACACACTAACACAAAAGAGCCTGCAAGTTTAAAATAGCAGAGATTTGATACAATGGAAGTGACACCACAAGCAGCAGCCTTGGAGAGCAAGAGGGGCCTTGGAGAGCCTGCACTGAGCCAGAAGCTAAGAGCTTGCTACAAAACCCAGAGCAGGATGCCACCCTGGGGCCCCTCCAAGGAGAGAACAGAGAACTCTTCCCAGCCCACAGGCAAGCTACCGCCTCGGGCAAAGCAGCTCCCCTCCAGGACTTTGTCTGGTAAACAAGACTTTCGCTTCCTCCCCCTGGGAGGCTCAAGCCCCCACACATCCCAGGAAACTGAAGAAGTTGCCAGGAGCCCCATGGCCCCAGGGGACTCACCGAGCCCCGACTCCGCCGTGTCCTCATGCTATGCTTCCCACTGAGCCCATCATCCTCTTCCTTGACGGGTTTGAACATAAACGGCGGCGGGTCCACGGGCTTCTCAATGGGCGGGAGCTCGCCGTATTTCTTGAAGTGGATGCGACAGTCGGTGCAAAGCAGGATGTTCTCCCGGCCTCCGTGGTGCCAATCTTTGGAGGCTGTGTGAGGGAAGTGGCGGGGGCCAACCTTGGAAACCATCCCTCTCCCTGGGGATGTCTGGGCAGAGGGGCCCTTCTGTGGGCTCTACCCAAACCTGATGCCACCAGCACCATGCAGCCCTGGGCCCCAACACCCCAGGGCCAGTGCTGCCCTGCTCCCCCAAGGCCAGGAGAGGGTTTCAGGGGCATCTGCTGCCCACTTCAACTTGGGGTGCCCAGGAAAAGCTGGCAGCAAGCTCCTGGGAACTACAGTGTCAACCCCCCAATCCCACTCAATCTGTCCTGCCTACCAGTCAGTATTCCATACCGACTGCCAAGCAGGGGAGTAAAGTAAACTAAACATTTCTAACTTTCTCTAATCCCGAAGCACAATGCAAATGTCAAATCAAGTACTGTCCCTGGCAGGTTTCCAGCTGGATGCATGAAATGTTCAGAACATGGAAGTGCTTGTGCCTCCGCCCCGCCCCGGGAGCGTGACGAGGCCACTTACTGGTGGTGAAGCAGTGGCGGCAGGCGTACCCCTTCAGCTCCTGCTCACTGTCCTCACTGTCGAAGTCATCTTCACTGGCTGAACTTAGGTCCACTGGGCGTGGCAGGCACATAGTGGGGGTGGGGGAGACACCATCATGCTCAGCCAAGGCCGGGCCGGTGGGGTGGGGGGGAGGGGGGACACCTGTGACCTCTGGCCTACTGCAGGTTCTGGCCACCAGTCAGAGCGGCTGGGTGCACAGGCTGAGGTAGGACAGTGTCTGCAAAGGACCACTTCGAGCTCCTCAGTGTCAGTCACCAGGACAGAGGGCCTGTGCGTGAGGCACCATACTCAAGGGCCTGCCCTGCCACTGATGCCCGTAACGGGTGAGTCTGAACTGGGACAAGCGCGTCCATGCTGCCTCCCTCCCTAATACGCCCAGGCAATCCTGAGAAATTCCAACTTCACCGAGCGCCCCCAACCAGTCCTGCTAGGTGATTTCTAGTCGCCTGCATGCGCAACACAGGCGCCCCTCAGGTTCAGCGTCCCGGGCCAGGACAGAGCTATAAGGCACTTTTGCTACACCCCAGTTTTTTAGGGGTGAGAAGGTGTGGGCTCCAGCATCATTAGATTGTACATCATACTGGGACCAAAAAGAGGATCTTGGTAAAGCAGGAGGAAAAAGAAGAAAGTGTTAATCTGATCTTCTTACAACCAAAAGTGCAATAAGAATTCAAACAGGACATCAAGTACATCATCTGTCAAATGGAAAACCTTCCCAGGACAAGGCCAAAAACATCCCAGGCCAAGACGTGTATTTTTTGTAAAAACCTAAGATGATGTTGAGTTTATGAGAAATATTTAAATGTACAAATAATGTTTTAAAGTCTCCCTCCTGAATCCTTGTCCTGCTCCCCGCCCCCACCATCGGTCTATGTTTAGGTCAGGCTTCACACATGCACTGGAGCACGGGTGCACACCCCCTCATGCTTCCCAGAGCCATCAGCTCCTACGGGCCCAGAGTGGGACAGGCTGCCCGTGAACAGTCTCCCTCCGCCCACTGTGATACCAAGACCCCTACTCACAGAATTCACTGGACGGGGGTCTGGAGGGTGTGTTGACGGGTGTGGACGCGGTGCGAGTCTTAATCCTCCTGAACACGGCCTGCCTGCGGTGCCTACGATGGGCTCGGGAGCTGGCTGCTTCGGGGGTCTTCTTCCAATAGTAATAGAAGGTGATCAGCTCCCCCTGCAAAAGAGAAGGGCTGACTGTGGGGGAGGGCCTGGGGCTTTTCCGTGCCCCACCGCACCCTCTCTGCCAGAGTGGAAAGCTGGGTGTGTAACAGCTGTGCCAGAGATGAGAATAAAGACCAGTCGCTCCTGGAGTTGGGAGAGGAACTGGGCTTGCCCAAGAAACAGCCACTGAGCTGCCCGTGGACTGCATGAATGGGGCCCGCCTCCTCAGCCCAGCACAGCTTGACTTCCAGACACCAAGAACAAGTACTTGTTGGGTGTCTGCTATGTCAGACCCCACCACTGTTGTACACATGGGAGGTACACATCATCCACAATGGACGAAAAGGAGAGAAGATTCCTGCCCACGAGGAGCTTACATTCTAGCTGTGTGTGCACGTGAGTCTGTGCATGTGTGTGAACACAACGATGCTTTCTTTACAGTAATGCCAGTGAAATCACACAGGTGTGAGAAGGAAATGCCCGGCCAGTTAGACTCCCCCAGAAACAACCAACCAACCAAAGCAAACTGCCCAGGTGGTGAGGAACCAGGGCCAAACAGAAGATGGGGAAGAACAGAGACCACATGCTCAGGAAACTGCTCCACAGCCTCCACCTGGCTCCATCTGAAGGCCCACATCTGACATGCCAGCACGACGTCCAGAGGCAAGGACTGGGCTTGGCAAAGAAAGACTACAAGAGGACAGACACACAGTGGTGCTGATGCAAAGGTGAAATGTCACACACCACAAGGTCAGGCTTCTTTTCATGGCCCAGCAGAAACAAAAGCAAGATATCTTTTTGGAAATATAGCAAATGTAAGCTTTTTAAAGAAAGGGCACTCTGGGCACCCCCAGCCCTCAGGGCGCTGCAGGCTGCCATCTCACCCTACACACAAAAGACGATTTCTTAAACATCCCAAGATAAAGTCTCTTTACCTAGAACTGAAAAAACAAAAAAAAAAAACCAAAAAACAAACAAACAAACAAAAAAACCAAAAAACAAACACAGCCAAGTGAGAGAGCACAGATCACTTGGTTTCCCTCTAATTAAATCAACACTGTAGAAAGTCTATCAGCTTGGCGACTAGATGCTGGGAGTTGTCTTGGAGGTACCTGCACCCCCACTTTGTCTCATCAAACACTGTCTTGTGAATGGAGGAGGCAAAAAGAGAGGGGAAAGTGAGAGAGGGGGATGAAAAGACTAGTGTTGGAAGGACTAAAATAGACAAACCAAACAAAGACATGTAGCTGCCACATGACAAACTCACCCAATCAGACCAGATTTCATCCAAAACACCCCCAGAGGAAATGGCCTCAGAACACAGTGACAAGAGAGGTGGGCAGATTTTAGGTGGGGGGGTGGCTTCCGCAAGGCAGGGGATGCCGTGCCTTGAGTACTTGACTGCCCACAGCTGCATCTTATGCCTGGGCATTTTTGTAAGAAGTGGGACCACGGCTGCGGTCCCTAAAGGAGGGCTGGAATGCCTTGAAGGAGGGCTGACTGGCCTATAAAGCCCATCACATGTATCTCCTGGAGCACTGGACATGTCTCAACCTCCCCAAGCACTTAACACTTAACAAATTACTCCTAATCACCAATACCTAGCAGATGAAGCATAACCCCAGGCCAGCAGGGCCAGGGAGCCATCTCGGGACAAGCACACTCATGTCCCTACACGTATGTGCATGTGCCCACCCCTCGGTTCCACGAGATGGTAACTGAATGATAAGGAGAAATGCAGATACTGCCGTTGGAATTTCTGACTGGCTCCTCTCCCCCATGCTAGTCTAGGAATGCGAGCTACAACTGTCCCAGCGGGCACGAGCATCCTGGCCCCTAAGGTCATGATCTGTGAACCTCCTAGCTCTTTTCACTTCCTGCTTTCCAGACTTGGAAATGCATTTATCTATACTGATCCTTGGGTGTTGGCTAGACGGAAAAGATTCGTAAATCCCGCTAGGGGGTTACAAGATCACTGCTGACATAAACGCTGACTTGTGTCTGGTTTTCCTCTGAGAAAATATGGAAGAGAAATCAAGGCAAGGAGCAGTCACACTCCAAATGCTCTGTCCAAGGTCATGCTTCATGAGCTCAAAAGGGCAGCTGGTGCTGTGATAAGTCACAGCTCAATTCCAGAGCTTGAAAGAAGAATGAGAAAAAACTCACAGTGGTTCCTTCTACTTCCTCAGTCCAAGTCATTTTAGGGGCTACTGAATGATAAAAGCTTGGAATGTGGCCAGGTGCGGTGGCTCACGCCTGTAATCCTAGCACTTTGGGAGGCTGAGGCAGGCGGATCACCTGAGGTCAGGAGATCGAGACCATCCTGGCTAACATGGTGAAACCCTGTCTCTACTAAAAAAAATACAAAAAATTAGCTGGGCATGGTGGCAGATGCCTGTATTTCCAGCTACTCGGGAGTCTGAGACAGGAGAATGGCGTGAACCCGGGAAGCGGAGCTTGCAGTGAGCCGAGATCGTGCCACTGCACTCCAGCCTGGGCGACAGAGTGAGCCTCTGTCTCAAAGAAAAAGAAAAAAAAAAAAAAGCTTGGGATGTAAGAAGAAATGCAAAGCTATAAGAGACAAAAGGGACCAAAAACGGGAGAGAAAAATCGAGTGAGAGGTGGTACCTGAGCCTCTGCCATGCCTCCGAGTCTTACCTGAAGGCTGTTAAAAAGCAGCAACCTGACTTTTCTAAATAGCATTTGTCTATAATGCAATATTGCTACACACAGTTATAATCAATTATTTCTATTTATCAAATATATATGTTTTGAAATGGCTTTAAAAGATAGTAACCTGCAGATCCCAGGTTAAGGGAAGAAGCCAGGCGCAGCAGTTTACGCCTGTAATACCAGTACTTTGGGAGGCTGAGGCAGGAGGATCACTTGAGGCCAGGAGTTCAAGACCAGCCTGGGCAACATAGTGAGATTTAGTCCCCCACCTCAAAAAAAAAAAAAAAAAAATTATCTGGGCATGGTGGTGTGCACCGGCAGTCCCAGCTACTTGGAAGACCAAGGCAGGAGGATTGCTTGAGGCCAGGAGCTTAAGACAAGCCTGGGCCCTACAGGCCCAATCTCTACAAAAAAGTTTAAAAAATTAGCCCAGTGTGCTGGTGTGTGCCTGTAATAATACCAGCTATTCAGGAAGCTGAGACAAGAGGATCACTTGAGCCCAGGAGGCTGAGGCTGCAGTGAGCTACAACTGTGCCACCGCACTCCAGCCTGGGGGACAGGGCGAGAGGCCATCTCTTTAAAAAAAATAAAAGAACACTTAAAAACAAGAAGCCAGAGTTCAGTGAGGTAAGAAACTGCCCCATGCCAGACAGAAAAAAGGCTTAACTTTCAAACCTTTGCTCCTGGCTTCACTGATCTCTGCCAACAAGTGAAAAAAATCAAGACCCAAAAGAAAGAAATCTAACATTGAAATCAACATCAACTTTTTGTTGACACTTAAAGAAGAAGTAGTCCAGAACAGATTTCACCATCTGAGTGCCAAAGATGAAAATGACCAGGCAACTGGTTTCTCTTCAAATCGAATAAATCTTTCGCCTTTTACTAAAAAAAAAAAAAAAAAAGAAGAAGAAGAAGAAAAGAAAATGACCAGGCAGGAAGGACTGTCCTCCACAGCAGTGAAGTCACAGGTGGTAAGAACGGTAAACTTACAATTCAGGGAGGTGACAGGGTGACCAGAACTGTCATCCACTGCTGGTGAAAATACAGAATGCTCAAACCACGATATCTACCAAACAACCCAGCAATTCTTCTCTTATTTACCCAAAAGAAAAAAAAAATTCTCACACACAGACTTTCACGGATACATTCATAGAAACTATTCTATATATATATATATTTTTGAGACGGAGTCTTGCTCTGTTGCCCAGGCTGGAGTGCAGTGGCACGATCTCGGCTCACTGCAAGCTCCGCCTCCCGGGTTCACGCCATTCTCCTGCCTCGGCCTCCCGAGTAGCTGGGACTACAGGAGCCCGCCACCACGCCCGGCTAATTTTTTTTGTATTTTTAGTAGAGACGGGGTTTCACTGTGTTTGCCAGGATGGTCTCGATCTCCTGATCTCGTTATTTGCCTGCCTCGGCCTCCCAAAGTGCTGGGATTACAGGTGTGAGCCACCGCGTCCAGCCAGAAACTATTCTTAACAGTCCAAACTGGAAACAACCTAAATGACCACGAGCAGGAGAATGGATAAACAAATAATGGTATCCCCACATTCACTGGACTACAACTTGGCAATTAAAAGGCACAGACCACTGACACATGCAGCAACACCATGCTGCATGAAAGCAGGCAGACAGGGACGGTGGGTGCTGCGTGAGTCCTTCCCAGAGATCACAAAAACCAAACTAGCGGTTGCCAAGAGCCTGGAAGGTGGGGGACAAGAAACGAAAAGAACTCAGGTAAGCACTCCAGGGTGATGAAAATGCTCTGTAAGTTGAATGTGGTGTCATCGACACAAATGTATACGGTGGTCAAAACTCATGAAACTGTGTACTTAAAGTGGGTGCATTTTTATGGTATTCATACCATATATGGCAGGTTACGTCAATAAAGCTGAAGAAAAACAACAACAAATCCAGGCCGGGTTTTATTAGCTGCCTCTCAACCACTGTTATGCCTACCAAGGGACTCAACACTGGAATGGAGCGAGTCTAGGATCGGAAATGGCATATTGGTGACTGCATGGGTGGCAAGGTCTTGAGCACAAACAAAAGAACATGTCGGGGAAAGCTCTGGTTCTACAAATAGGGAGTAAAGCAGCTAGAGGCCTCGCCAGGAATGAAGTCAATTGAACTTTAATCAAACATGCATAGTGTGTGCTGCAGAGACCCGCTGCACATAAATTCAGGGAACAAAAGCTGTTGCAGAAATCAATAGCTTACTGAAACATTAACACAGGCAATCATTAATCAAAAGGCAGCTCCACAAAGGCAGCCTTGCAAATTAGCTCCTGATTTTGCTTGCAAGCAAACACAGAGGTATAAATGTTGTCGACATGAATGGCCTATAATCATCATTTTGCCCCTGATGCTCTCACCTCATCTCACAACAAGGTCTCACAGTCAACATATCTTATGTCTCGGTGCTATAATTGCACACAGCATGAGGAACTCAACTGGTTTAGTGCCTGGGCAGAAATGGGAAAGGAAGGGGGCGAAGTCATCTCCAACTGACAGTGTTCCCGGCTGCAGCTCTTGCCAAGAGAAGTGCTCAAATCCATTGGGCTATATTTAGCAGATTCTCTCTCCTTTCCTTTTTCTTTTGGCAGTGGGGGGGCTAAATTTTTCCCACAGGTCATATGCAAAAAGCCATTGGCAATGACAGGAGCTTGGCTCCTGGACTTAGGAGTCTCTTCCCAGCAGAGGTGTCTTTCCAGGCTATACACTAAGATGGAGTTAGGAAAATGAGCACCATTAGGTTCCTTTAATTTCCCATAAAAAGAAAAACAAGGGGAAGGGAGTGCCACACATGGAAGAGGGAGGGAAGAAGTAGTAAGCTGCTTGGCACCAGGCAATCTGGGTGAAGGGCCTTAGGAGAGAAGGAAAAAGCTAAGGACGCAGAGTCAGCTGACTCTGGGCCTAGTGGGGGGACAGCTCAGCGGCAGCCGCTCCTGCCATCCAGGGGCCTGCTGGGCTCAGGCCACTTTCTCCTCCTCAGCCACCACTTTATTTCTGCCCCCTCCAGGGTTAGGCTGCGAGTCTATCAAGTTCACACAGACACAACATAAGACATCAGCGCAGGTCTTTAAGAGCTCCCTCCGCCGCCTGGGCAATCTGGGCTGGAGCAACAGGGGCCGGGGCTGCCTACCTCCTAGAGGCTGCCTGTACCCATTTCAGGTATTAATACTGGTTCTGCTGTTCTGGCCAGGCCCAGTTCTGCTTTATCTTGGGTAAGTGATAGGCAACCCGATCCAGGGGCCAAGTGGGTGCCCCTGTGTATGTGCATATGTGCACAGATGTGAGCAGGGTCTCCTCCCAGGCTTTCCAACAGGTCAATTTACCTGTGCGCATTTGGTAAACTAAACACTATCCACCAACAAAACTGCTATTTAATTTCCCACAGGCAGTGGAATGCTACGGGAAGAGAACCTGTAACCTGTCCTGTGATAAGCTACATGTCTTCTCTCTCTTTAGGGGCATGGGGGAGTGAAAGAGTAGAACAGATTGTTGAAGAGGAAGGCACTGGAAGCATTTTGACTATAAAAGGCTCATTCGTAGCAAGCATGCCTGTTTCAAACAGTATGGGGCCCAGCTTCTCTTCTGCCCGAGCCCAGCATGAACTCCTCAGACAGGATCCTCTGAGAGGCTGACATGGAGGCAGGAGAAGGTTAAATCAATGGTTTCTGCTGTCCCATATTAGAAGCATAAGGGTACACCCAAGATTGAGTCTCACTTTTTTTGGTAATTATATCATTATTACCACATCACCCAAGAAGTGTGGACACCCCCCTGAGGAAGGGGAGGGAGTGCAATAGAAGATGAGGTCTGGAGACCCCCACACACGGCATCCAGGGTGTCTGCAGCCTGCCAGCTACCATCGTGTGTGTGTGTGTGTGTGTGTGTGTGTGTGTGTGTGTTTTCGTGTTCTTCTAATTAAGCCAAAGAGTGAGTGTGTGTGTGTGTGTGTTTTCGTGTTCTTCTAATTAAGCCAAAGAAGGACTCAGTCCTTTGTAAATGACCGTATGCGCACCCCCTTTCAATTCAGTTCACAGAGAACAGTGAGAATCTTCCATTGTCACAACACAGTTTTATGACCAACAGCAAAGAATGATGAGGACTGCTGGCCTTACAGCTATGTTAAGGAAGGCCCTGGAACAGCAGTTTCCTGCATCCTTGCCCATGCAGACAGAGGGGAGATACAGGCAGGCAGGCATCTAAACCAGATCTCTGCAACGTCACATGTGCCCAGGCTCTGGCCTTGTGCCACTAGTGAGGGTCAGCTGCAGCTCCTTTCTTTTTCACAAACGAAGTTTCCAATGGGCACCCTTTCTGGGCCATGCATCGCCCACTAAAAAGGAGGGGGCAGTCGGAGAGAAGGGGGATGAGGAGGCAGGCCTGGAAGCTTCTCATGGATAACAGGATTATAAACACAATTTCTTTCCGAAGCTATTTCACAGGTCCTCGAAGCCCACCTACCACTGTCAGCTGAGCAGACTGTAGTTACGTGATGGGACAGGAGCCACCAGGGGCAGGGCTGCTGAGTGCACATCCTTGTACGCACCTGACCCCATCGCAGAGTTTTAGAAGTAAGCATTTAGAAGAAATCATTTTAATTCTTTAAGACACAAGATTATCTGTTCCTATGGCTAAACAAATATTTTAACATGAATACAGAAGGAGCAGCTAAATAATCTCTACACAATGCCTTAACTCTCGGTGCTAATGTGCAATTAGAATCAGAATGTTGTTCCCCTGCTTAAACTTTTGTTTGAAAAAATGCCCCACAGTGAGCATCTGGCTCCTTCTTTGGTGGTACACGTAAAGGGGATGAAGAAATCCACCCCTTCCTTACTAAGTGGAGAGATCTAAAACTTTTTTTTAAGGTATGTTTTTTCAGGGAGAAATCCCAGCAAGCAACAAATAATAAAAAACAAGGCCTCAAATTATGTAGGGCAGAGAGGGAGAAAGAAACATGGTGTAGAGCTGCTTCCTAAACCCGGGCCCAGAGAGTGAGCCAGACCATGAGGAAAGAGCTGTGGCCCTGAGAGCCGGTCCCAGGAAGTCTGCATGCGACGCTGTCCCCTGAAGAGCTGCCCTAACTGGAGTGCTCCAACGCTGCTGCCGAGTGCAGTCAGGAATATTTCCTGGCATGGAATCCTATGCGAGTCATTCTTTCCTTTCCCTCCCCAACGATTCAAGGGCTGGATCTGACAACTGTTCAGAACATCTGAGGTGAGAAGCCGGGCACTGGGCAGAACCAGCGGCGATATTCAGGAGCAGCCACCTTCTACAGATCTTTTTCCAGGAGGCAACTGGTTGTCTTCCAGTAACAACTCTGGTAATTAAAGCACTGTTCTCCTGGGCTCCTTCTTTTGTTAACCAACCGAATCCTCTAATCCCTAAAGGAGCCTGGCACTGTCAGCGGGCTCTGCTGCTAATCGTTAAATATCACCTCTGTGGTCTCTGAGTGCAGCAGGGAGAATGATGATCTGCTTGAAGGCACATGCAGAGAAGTGGAATTCTGAAATCTCAGCCTCCTACGTTCAAGAGGCCGAAGGGCTCTGATCTAAACCGCCACCCACGAGGAAGCCCACAGTGAGGAGGCAGCTGCCTCCAGGCAAGGCAGTCCCTCGGTGCCACCTCCAGATCTTCTTCTGGGGAAAGGCAAAGGGAAAGGAGGGAAGTTACATGAAGGTCTTGTGGCTTTAACTTGTAAATAGGTGGGGCCAGTCTAAGACACTATGAAGATGTTCCTTACCCAGGCACCTTTTTATAACATTTTAAAAAATCAGTTAAAAAATATTTTTTTTTACCACTACATACCACTGCATTTGTACAGTGCAAAGGAACTGTAATAGCTCAAGATTTTTGCCAACACTGAACACTGTAATGAGATTTCCTAAGCTCTGTGTTGTTCTGGTTGATGAACTCAGCCACTTGCTAATCCCACCCTGGCCCCACACCTCCACTCAGACGTCTGGACCTGAGGTCCTGCCACAGCTCTTCCCTGGGCCGGCCCTCCCATGCTGCACACAGACCAGGTGAGTCTTCCCAAAGCCCCGCTAGTACCTTGCCACTTCTTCTCCAAACGGCCAAAGGTTCCTCAGGGCCTAAGGAACAAAGGCCCAGCTGCTTGACTACTTCTTCTGAGGCTTTCTCTGTGTTACCGGAAGACTTTTCTACCATATTCCTTTCTACCATATTCCCCCACCTCACGGCCTTTGGCTTATGTCAAACACAATGGCCAGTTTTCTGTTCCTCAGCACTCTCCTGCCTGCTGGGTGAGCCCCTGAGCCCCATACCACCCCCACCTCCTCCTCTGTCCAGGCCCTGTAGTCCTCCTCATCACTCAGGACTCAATTCATCACATTTGCTGCCTTCTTCTCCATGAAGCCTTCCCTTCACTTCACTCCCCCACCACTGGATGGCATCATACAGGTTTCACTCCTACATCTTTTCATTCCCGCCTCTGTGCTGGCACAGACAGGCTTCCCTGTGCTGTAACCATACATGGGCCCACCCAACTTGCCAAAGTACGTGCTCATCTCATCTGTGAGTACCCCACAGGTCTAAGACAACATCTTGAATAAGTATTCAGTAAACATCTGATGAAATGATTATTTCTGGAGAATTAAAATTCACCTGAAATTAAAAGGATAAAACTTTTGAGAAATGGATACCAAATTGCCACTTTCTTATTTTGCCATGTAAGGTCATTAGAAGTAACTGCCTCCTGATCTCATCATTATTTTGTAAAAGAAATGACATTTTATCTCCAAAAAAGTAAACAGAAAAAGTTCTTTGATTACATTTACTGTTAGGAAAAATGGCTACATTTATTTCTCATGGGCCAGTGAAAACGCAATCCACATGCCGATGTTTGGAAGTGGCTGCTCTGAAGGTGAGTATCATGGAATGGTGGCTTAGGAAGCCACTGAAAATGCTTCCTCACTCAGCAGCCACTGAAAATGTTTCCTCACTCAGCAGCCACTGAAAATGCATCCTCACTCAGCAGCTTTATTTACAAACAAACAAGCAAACAACATTTTACTATGAAATCTACAATGATAACTAAGCTAAGCCATATCTTTTTATATCTTAATATATATTTATCTTTTACATATACTTTATCTTCATCTTTATTTATATTTTATCTTCACAGACACCCAAATAGATAAACCTTCATTTTCCCTGCTTTACAAATGAGGCAACTGAAGCACAGTGAGATGAAGCCATGTGGCCAAGCTCAGTTTCAATGAAGTCTAACGCCCTTAACCTTAGACTCTGCTGTGCTGCTGCTCTAAAACGTTCGACCATCATGGTTTAAAGCACTAAGAGGAAATAGCCATCTAGATTTTTTTAAGTGAGGGGGGCAAATTTGGGCTATCTTTGATCTCTGGAATCTCTGAAGTTCAACGCAATAGCATCTTAATCCTCATACCTGGACCTTCAGCAGTTATGGCTGAAGAGCACAAAAGATCCCTGTGCAACCTGGTAACAACAGGATGCCAGCCTTCCCAGCTCAGGGTAGAGCCCCCATCCCAGCACCCATGGACTACAGAACTGCACCTGCTTGAAGCAACTTCAGGGGCACCCAAATCAGAAGCACATTTGGTAGCCATGAGTGAAGATTTAGAATTATGCACATGTCTATAGAAATGCTTTCTGCTTCCTGTACCAAGAACAACCTCTATGACGACATGAGACAGACGCTGGGAGCCTACAACCATGAACCCTCCCCACCTCACTACCTACTTACCATACCTCACACCACCCACCAGCTTCTGATATAGGAGAAGCCCTCTGGCCTACTTTTGGCTCTAGGCAACATATGTCCCAGAAATGTGCCAATAAGTGGCCTTCACCTGCCTCTTGATCCAAAAGCAGTGATGCCTGAGTCTAGATAAGGTAGAGTCCCTAAAGAGATATGGGCTCTGCCCAAAAAAAGATGTTTGCATACACCTACTATACAAAGCATCTTTCCAAACTGCTTCCAGCTAGAAGTATCCATTTAAATCAGTGGTTCTGAACTGCGGCTCAAAACTGTACAGGTGTTGGAGGGATCCCAGGGTGGGTCTGCTGAACCTCTATGACCTTGTTGCTACCCACTGCAAGCAGATCTATTAAAAAAAAAATTATATTCATTGATCAAGCAATAGATAACTATTGGTTTCCTTGTTTGTTTGTAAATAAAGCTGCTGAGTGAGGAAGCGCTGACAGTGGCCTCCTAACTTCAAATTAATTACAAAATAATAGTAATTAAAATAATTTAAAAATAAATAAATAACAGATTTGGAAACCACTCATTTGAAGGCAAAGATTGAGGTCACTGCAAAACAGTCTAAAGCCCAGGCTGAACTGAAAGACTCCCACGACATGAGGGGAATCACCCCGGCCTCCGGCCTGGAAGCCCTGGGCAGTTCCGACACAATTTCACTTACATGGAACCCACACACAAGGGCCCCCTTGGAGGCTTGTATTTCTAAACCTCTTGGAGGTTTATTTCTTGTTTTACTGAACTGTTTGTTTAAATATAGGATGTAAATATTTTAAGTGTAATAATGCTAATACCAGAAAAATCTTGTTTTCTCGGTAGAGCCTCCCAAACCCTAAGAATTCATTTGTTGACATCACTTTTCTTTCCCACAAGCTGAACACTTCATTATTTCCTGAATTCATTTTATTAGAGTTCAGAAACAGGGCAAGTGGGATTTCACTGCCGTTGGTTCTATCGCCACCTCACCTTTCTTGATGTTTTCTACCAGCAAAGGGGGACGAGACGAAAGAAAAAACGAAAGCCATAAAACTGTTAAAACTACCATTCTCTATCTCGTAAACATTTTTCTATTTATTGGCCTTTCATTATATGTGCAATCTTATTATCCCTGCACAGCATCAAAGTGACATCCGTCAGGGTCACCCTATAAAATATACATCGGCAATGTAACGTTTAATGATGGGAATGGGATGAACGATGAAGGATGAGAGAGCGAGGCCTGCCGCAGGACGTTTGAAAGGTATCATCAGTTATATCTGTGCATTTCCCGAGGTGATAATTGAATGACAGGGGCTGGAGGGAAATCCATTTTTGAGCTCAAAAAAGATAGTTAGGAGAAAAATGTTTTTGTATTGGAAGCATGTAATGACTGCCAGGAAATGGGAACAGCTACTCTAACAACACTTCTTCTTATATTTTATGGTTTTTATGGATGCACAGCAAATTATCATGTATAATCCATTTCTGCAAGCTGAATTTTAAAATTCCTCAATACAAAGAAAGGAAAAGAAAGGGTACTTAATTTTCTCACTGCATTACCTTTAATAAAAGGAGCGGAAACAAAAATTACACTTCAAAGCACAAAAACACAAGTACAATACCGTACCCTCTTCAAGATGTTTAACGTCTCATCTCTTTCACCTGAATTTTGGACTTCACCTAAGGCAAACATCTTAGAAAAATTCAGGCAAGCCTGCAAACCAGGCCCCGGCTTCTCTGTGCTCTTGTGTAAACGTGCAACCAGAGCCCTCTAGCAAAGAAGCTCCAGGAAGGAAGGGGAGAGACTGCAGCTGTCTTTATGCAACTGTATCGGCTGAACTGTGTCCTCCCTCAAATTCCTACGTTGAAGCTCTAACCCCCAGGGCCTCTCAATGTGACTTTATTTGGAGACAGGCTCTTCCAAGAGGTGATTATGTTAAAATGAGGTCAAGTGAGCCCTAATCCAGTATGACTGGTGTCCTTATAAGAAGAGATGAGGACACAGACACCCACAGAAGGAAGACCACAGGAAGACACAGGGAGAAGATGGTATCTACAGCCAAGGTGAGAGGCCTCAGGAGAACCAACCGTACTGAACTCTGGTCTTGGACTTCCAACTTCCAGAACTGTAAGAAAATAAGTTCTGTTGCTGAAGCAACCCAGTCTACGTTATTCTGTCATGGCAACCACAGCAGACTAATACATAAGCCTAAGGACAGGGCTTCATGGTGAGCCTTGAGGAAAGGAGAGGAACCAGCAGAGAAGTGAGGCCTGCTGAATGAACCTCTAAGCCCTGGGCTGTGAGACGGGGCTCATGGAGCTGACTGTCAGCAGTGAAGATGCAGTCTGCTGGGGGAGAAGAACAGGTGCCAAAGGGTAGAGTAATGTGGGCAACAGCAAAATAATTTTTTACTTTAAGTGGGGCCAAACCTCACAGCTTATCCCAGCAGCTCTAAAGGGCAAATGCCACACAGTTCCCTCACGACGGCTGCATTCTGACCCAGGAGAACCAGCCCAACTCCAGAACAGCTCTCAGATGCTGTGGATCTAAAGACAGCTGGCTCGCGTGAAGGGACACGGGGGAAGGAAGAGAACCACAAGATGGGAAGGAAAACTGCTGCCAGCAGAACACAAAGGAAGAACCCTCCAGAGTCTCTGCGGGCCTGTTTCCGACCACTTAATTCTGGTCAGTTTCCACAGGCAAGAGCCCAGCTCCATGGGGCTGGGCCCGCCCCGCACAGCCTCCCATGAAGCTGCGACCGGGGAAAGGAGGGTCATGCAGCCCATACTTCACAGACAGACAAACGTGTGAGGCTCTCTGACCACCACAGCTCTGTGGTTCCAGGGGTTTCCAAGCCACTGTTCTGGGTTCCTCACATCAACAGACACACTGCAGTTGAGAAAACACACACAACGGGAACCACCAGGGGTTCGGGTGTAATTTATGAAAACAGCCATGGATCTCCGAATCTGTGACTGTGACTGTGATATGGGCTCCAAGGATTCTCTCCTGCTTCATATCTAGGTCTCCTCAAAGGTTCTTTACAGAGGGCGGCTGGCTCTCCCTTAAGAGGCCCAGGAAGTGTGGGACTGGCAGCGCCACCCTATGCAGGCTGCTATGCATGTGGGGCCCATAGGGGGCACACGGGGGTCACTGTCTAGACTCTAGGAAACCGCTCCCTACTCCAAAGGGAATTTGCAAAGATGATGGGGCTAACTCCCCAGAGGAGAGCCAGGAGCTCCCTTTTCCATTTAACACACAAGTTGAATACGAGACGGACCTAGATCTCTGCAACACGCTGTGTAGTGGGGAAGCCTGCGGGGCTGGGTGGGATCACTTCACCTAATGCAGCACGTATGCCACAAACTCACCACAGCACACCTTAGCCTGCATCAAATCCTGGCCGCTCCTGTTCTGGAGACAAATCACCACTGTTGTCATGATGGGTGACCTCAGTCACCCCACTCCAACGCCCACCTCACGGCTGACATGGCATGTGGCAGGAGGAGGTATGTCACTGTGCTCCCAGAACATACCATAACCCCATCCCTCCCACCCATGCATGTTTATGCTGGGATTGGTTTGTGGTGCAAAGGTGCCCTTGGCCTTCTCTCGGGAAGTAATTTTTTCCTTCATGCCCACATGGCAAACGGCCTGCCTCTCTTGGCATGAGAATCTCTAACAGCCTCAGAGCAAGCCATGCTGATGATGAGCTCTGTGTCCTCACCGCTCAAGCCTAGGTCCCAGACACAACTCCCAAAAGTCAACAAGCTTTTTTTTTTTTTTAAACAAAACAAAACAGAGCCTTGCTCTGTTGCCTAGGCTGGAGTGCAGTGGCATGGTCTCAGCTCACTGCAACCTCCACCTCCTGGGTTTAAGCGATTCTTCTCCCTCAACCTCCTGAGCAGCTGGGACTATAGGCGCGTGCCACCGCACCTGGCTAATTTTTGTATTTTTAGTAGGGATGGGGTTTCACCATGTTGACTAGGCTAGTCTCAAACTCCTGATCTCGTGATCCGCCTGCCTTGGCCTCCTAAAGTGCTGGGATTACAGGCGTGAGCCACCAAGCCTGGCCCATCAAGAGCTTTTTTAAACACTTGAGTTTCCAGCTGCAGAAAGCTTCAGAAACTTTTCAACACAAGTCAAAATCCTCAGCAATGAAGGAGAACAGAAAGGTAGAGATTTCTCTTTAAGGTGACTTCAGACTTGAGCCCATGGCCCAGGAGCCCCTCTGCTGATGAAGGAACCAAAGTCAGGGCAGAGAGGGGCGTTCCAGAGCTGGACCTTGGAGTCCTGGTCCTGAAAGTGCTCAGCGCTGCTGTAACGTCTGCCAGGGCTTGGGAGCCTCCATCTCCTACCACGTTCGGCTTCTTGAGTCCTTCCCTGGGTAAAAGGGACCAATGGTTTTTCCCACACGTCCTGCCTCTGACCCCAGGCTCTCCTTGGGTGCAGACACCTGGAACGCCTTCTCCTGGTTGCTGCTGGCCCACCCCGCCAGCTCTATGTGCTGTCATCCACACCGCCTCATACACACTCTTTACTGACCCATAGGAAGCGAGTTTCTGATGCGCCTGTTTCCATGATTACCAACTCTCTCATTCAGTTGTGACCTTTTTGTGGCTCATACATCACTGAGTCCTGCAGGATATCAAGTTATGTCTATAACATGATTCCCCTCCTCCCTTTCCTCCGACTGCATTCTAAACTGCAAGTGAACAGGGGATGTGGCCACTCTAAACCTTGTAACCTGAGCAATCATTAGCAGAGTGCCTGACACAAGATGGGTGCTCGGGAAACGCTAATTTGAACTGAGATCTATCACAGACACACAGACATAGAAGAATTATACTGCACCAGAAATACATAAAACAGAGGAGTCACTAACAGTCATAAAAGTGAAATAACTCAGTTTCAGTGATAAGAAATTTGGAAATCTTTTTCAGTGAACCATTTCAAAATTGAGCTAAACACACACAGGTGGAAAATTAGTTACGAGAATCAAAATTATTCAAGGTAATTATTATTTCCCTTAATTTATCTGTACATTAAAGTAAAAAACAAAACAAAATGAAAACAAAACACAAAGAGTCCCTTGATCCATTTAATTAGTTAAGGTTACTCTCAAAAATGAAAATGATTTCCCCAGCCCCGGGGACATGCCAGTGTGAAATGAGAACAAGAGTCTTACGGGGAGTGTTCCTGCACATACACGTATGCACTAATGTGCGCTTGGAATTTACCAGAACACACGTGTTTTTTGTTTTACAAATCTATGATGAAACCACACAGGCCTTGGCTTGACACTGTTCCAGGGGCTAGGTCTTAACCTGAATTAACCAAGCTGCACTGTGGTCCAATGACACTTTGGCACTAAAAGAATAACTTCCATTTTTCTGAGGCTGAGCGTTTTCTCATTTCACGCTGTGAGAATCCTCTGGACCTGCCTTAAGAGCACTCAGGAAAGTGGTTACAGTCAAAATCTTCCTCTAAGGATTAGTAATAACACAGGACCAAAGCTCAAAAGCAGGAGAAAGTGAGCACCAAATTCCTACAGTGTGCTGGAGCACATAGAGACTTCCTGCAGGCAGATAGCAAGAGGCTCTGGGATTATGCCTGCAAGCTAGCCATGCTGCTAGGCTCTTAACAAAACAGAACAAGGACAGCCTGCTGGGCTGTGGCCTGAAGCACCAGTAATGACAGCTCTCTGCCAACGGCAGTGGTCAACGCTTCCACCAGCTTGGCTCCAGTGATCTCAGGTCCACCTTTGTGCCCACAAGTATCCCAATTTCTTCAGGACCAGGTGGCACTCTCAGCTGCCTCCACATGAATTAACGAAACTCAATTCGCAGCTTAGGCCTTGGCTCAGCCACGTGCGCGTGCGTGCGTGTGCATGAGAGAGCGCGCATGCTGGGAAAGAATGGAGAAAAACAATGAACAAACATTGACTGTCTAGCCTTTTTCAACTGGAGTTCTTAAAATGAAGTGACTATTAATATTTTCTCAATTCTCCTATGAACGGAACATAACAGGTACCTTTCTAGATGCACAGGCAAGACGTTACTACGTTACACACAATGGATGCCCGGCTTCTGAGGCTTACCTCTCTCAGAACTCCGAGTGAGAACGGCTGCCACTGGCTGCACGACCTTGAGCAAATTCCCTAACCTCTCTTGGCCTCTGTTTCTTCATTTTAAAAATGGAGAAAAACAACCACAGGAAGGTTAAGGAACCTCCTCGAGACTCTCCTTATCTAAAAACCTGGGCTGCCTGGCCACGAGCTCCCTCCTTTATAGGGTTGTGGTGAGGATGGAAGTGCCAAAAAGGAGCCGGCACACATGCTCAGTAAGTGACAGGATTTTTTCTTAAAAATCCTTTTCCACCTGGGAAAAGGACCAGAAACTCAGAACTAAGTTCACCTTAAAGGACTATTTTAATTGACTAAGTTAAAAAAAAAAAAAAAAGAAGTCTTTCAAAGAATGGTTTCTGCAACCAACTTCCTTCCTCTATCATGTTTCCCCTAGAACGACAGTGCCTTATGTACTCAAAGAATAAGAGAATGTTAGAGATGGTGAATGGTAATGCTGTCTGGGCCTAGTTCACAATCTGAAAGATAAGCGGGGTCAAGGAGAAGAGTATTCTGTCTGAAGATCCCAGCTGCAACCAGCAGAACCATAAATGCCCAACAGCCCACTGAGGCCACCTAAGAAGCCTGTCTCCACCCAGGTCCAGCTTCTCTCTTACATAATCGGCAACAGAATGACGCCACACAAGATCATTAAACATTTCAGCAGGAATAAAAACGAAACCAAGAGAATGCACCTGCCAATCTATATCAGGCAACTATGGGGTTTATGAGCCGTCCTTGCACTTTAATGCAGAATTAGCTTTGATGCACAGATTGGAAAGGTCCAGCTTAAAGGACTTAGAACATCCCATTATTTAATTTTATGACACCATCACTCCACTCTTAAATGTGTCGAAGAACATACACTTATGTTACAATTTATGCCCAAGGGCCGGGCGCGGTGGCTCACACCTGTAATCCCAGCACTTTGGGAGGCTGAGGTGGGTGGATCACGAGGTCAGGAGTTTGAGACCAGCCTGACCAACATGGTGAAACTTTATCTCTACTAAAAATACAAAAATTAGCCGGGTGTGGTGGCACGCACCTGTAATCCCAGCTACTTAGGAGGCTGAGGCAGGAGAATCGCTTGAGCCCGGGAGGTGAAAGTTGCAGTGAGCTGAGATCGCGCCACTGCACTCCAGCCTGGGTGACAAAGTGAGACTCTGTCTCAAAAAATAAATAAAATAAAATGAAATAAAAAGGTATGCCAAACTACAATGAATTCTATTGCCGAATTTTAAAAATATTCACTTATGATAATGTGGGGCTCACTAGAGTGTCACAAACTCCAGAATGAAAATTGTTGGCTTAGATTACAAACTCTCTTAGTAGAAAGGTCTAAAGACTCTTTAGAATTAAGCTTGAAAGAATCTGTGTTTCTGATGCTGAGAAGAGCATAGGGAACAGGTTGTACAATCAACCGCCTCACCCCAAAGCCTCCTTGGGTCCACTGCTTCCTCAGGTCGGGGTCCTACTGTTTATTCCACATCGTGGCTGTCCCTCTACCCCTCTAGGCTGTGTGACTGGGAACATGTAAGCTGGGATGCACGGAGGTCCAGTCTCTCCCTGAGTCATGCGCATCCTGTTCCTGCTGCCCTAGTTTTTTCTTGTGGGATACAATGTCAGTTCTGTAATCTGTCCCCTCTGTAGGGGTAAAGAGATGTGCTGACGTGCTCAGAAAAGGAACATGCTTCTCTGGATGCCATGAGGTACTAAAACACCTGTATCTTAAAGGGGCATTAATAAGAAGAGCAGGGATCCTCTCCTGGGAACTCAAGCAATCATTTAAACAGTGCTCTCATACAGCAGCAAATAAAGAGGTAAATGAGATCTGCTTAAGGTAACAGCAAAGGTGAGCGGTTGTGTGCTAACTCCAGATAGGAGTGATGAATATCTGAACTGATGAATATCACTTAAAAAGTCTTGTCACATATGATCTGGATCAGAAGGCTGTGACATCACAACCAGATGCTTTGAAGGCATTTTCTCTGCTCCCTCTAGTTACAGACAATTAACAGTTCTGTACACTCTTACTCATCTGTTCCAGAAGGCTACTAATAAAGAGGTTGGGCTACTTGTTTTTCAGTCCCAGCTAAACTTTCTGTCTCCTGCTGTGGGCAGGAATGGCAGTGGCATGTGACCAGCGTTCCTGAGTGGCAGAGGGCAACAGCTGGCCATCAACATGCCAGTCATGGGCACAGCTCTCAGCCGATGCAACAACCACATTGACTTCAAGGACAATCTAAAATTGAACTCAAGGCAGCACCTAACAAGTCTCTCGTGCTTGCACCTTCCTTCTGGGCCCATCTAAAAGCAGCTCTGCAGGGCGATTTCTGCCAGCCACAGGTCCTGTGTCCTCCATCTTCCTTCCTTGGAATTCCTAGCAAGACTGAGTCAAGCAAGCATGGCCTTGGGTCTATGCTGTTCTTTACAGGAAGCACCGAGGAAAATACATCTCTTGAATTATTCTAATTGTATCTTAGAATTTAACATGTTCACTGTCTAAAATCAAAATGAGTTTCACATATAAATGGGTAATTGAATTAATAATATCAACACCCATCACAGTGTAAGAAATAACTTGATTATTAACTTCTACTGACAGCCCCATGCTTCCTTCCTCAAGAGTTTCAGACTGCCCGTTTGTGCTTTGCGCAGCTAGAGGGTTCCGAACCCTCAAGAGGCCTCAGGGAAAGTTGACTCTGTGCTTTAAGCAGAAATCACAATTTATCCAAGGGAGACCCTGGATGCAACTGCAAAAAACTGAATGGTAGCAGGGGCAGGCTACCATGGAGTTTTAAATCCTGCCTTACATTAACACGAAGGAAATACAGGAATTCCCCAGATGCCAAAAGGACCCTGAAGAGTATCAGATAATGATGTACTTCCAGCTCCTGGTGACCGAACAAAACAATGTAACACAACACAACCAACTGTGGCCTCAGAACACCTGACCAGCTACCCGGAGAGCTTTTATTTCTTGAAGGGAAGCCTTCTACCAAACAAACAAACAAACAAAAAAACACCACTTTGGCGGATGGATCACGAGGTCAGGCGATCAAGACCATCCTGGCTAACATGGTGAAACCCCATCTCTACTAAAAATACAAAAAAAAAAAAAAAAAATTAGCTGGACGTGGTGGCGGGCGCCTGTAGTCCCAGCTACTCGGGAGACTGAGGCAGGAGAATGGTGTGAACCTGGGAGGTGGAGCTTGCAGTGAGCGGAGATCGCGCCACTGCACTCCACCCTGGGTGACACAGCGAGACTCCGTCTTAGAAAAAAAAAAAAATATATATATATATATATTTTTTTTTTTTTCTTGGTTCACAGCAGTCAAAAGAACCACAAAGGAGCAGTAGTTTCTAAGCTTCCATGTAGGTGAAGACAAAAATTTTTATAAATTTCATGAATACTTATATCCCAACTGTTCAAAATATCAAGATATTTAAGAAAACTTGTAGGACTACAGTTAACTATTCTCTCCTCCAAATTTTTCTTTAGAATCAGAGACCAAAAATAAAAAAATTACCATTGCTTCTATATAAATCGTAAGAATAAAATAGAGCCAAGAGAACTTCTTAGGAACCCCTCTCATCCTAAGCCAAGAGATTCTTCCCACATTGGGCATTATCAATAATGAGAACATTCCTGAGGTCCTATGAGCTTGTGTGGCCCTGTCTCATAAAGACAGTAAAGCCACACAAATAAGGGTTTCCACTCCTGGGCCTGAGCTCTGAAACCCAGCCGAGACAGAATCCCAAACAGCCAGAGAGCTTCCTTTCTGAAGGCAGTGAACTGAACATACATTCTTTAAGATGAATATCTAGAACTCTTACAAATGAAAAAGAAAAGGACAATCCATTGAAAAATAAGCAAAAGACTTACACAGGCCCTTCATGAAAAAGAAACACAAACAGCCAATAAACTCATTATAGGATGCCCAATATGATTAGTAACCAGGGAAATACAAACTCCTCAAATGCCCAAATTTTTTGTGTTGGATTTTCAAGTAAAGTTTACCTCAAAGAGTTAACACAGAAGACAAAGGTTTTGAAATCTACTCTATATTCTCTCAGGGGAAAAGCTGCAACTTTGGGTGCAGAAGTATTGTGAGGAAAGGAGAGAGGATAAAAATATGACTTGAAAGGACTTCACAAATAGAAAAAAGACAGATAAAGGGAACGTACTCAAATGGATTCAACACTATTTCATTCAAAATCCCAGCTGGTTAGTTTGTGGAACAAGACAAGCTGATTTTAAAAATTTTAAAGAAGAATAAAGTGCCACTAATCAAGACACTCTTGAAAAACAAGAAAAAGGTAGGGGACCTGCTAAGTCAACTATCAACAATTATCCTAAAGCTAGACAGTGAAGCACTGGAATAGACAGAGAGACCAACAGAACAAAACAGCTTAGAAACAGATTCACACTCTTATGGAAATTTCACTTTGACATAGCTGGCAACACAAATCAGTGGAGAAAAGGCTGGACTTCTCCAGAGATGACACTGGGACACCTGGTGATGTATTACAGAAACAAGTAAATCTGGTCTCTTTCTTTATGCTACACAATCACCAAACCCAGGGACTAAGAACTTAAATATGAAAAGCAAAATTATAAAACTTTTAGAAAACAGTAAGTATAGGAGACTGCCTAAATGACCGAGAGAGATTTCTAACAAATAAAAGCTCAAAGTATAAAGGCTGATACATTTAAGGAGAGAGGATAAAATCGTTAAAATTAACAACATATTAATCTTTAACCAATCATAAAAAGTGTGAAAAGATAAGCCACAAGCCAGAAGATATTTGCAACACACATTATTTAAGATGAGTATCTAGAACTCTTACAAATCTAGAAAAAGACAATCCAATTGAAAAGTAAGCAAAAGATTTATATAGACCCTTCATAAAGAGGAAACACAAATAGCCAATAAACTCATTAAAGGATGCTCAATGACTGGAAACCAGGGAAATACAAATTAAAATCACTCAGACATTTCAAGTTTATAATGTTGGTAAGCATTTTAAGGTCTGATTCTATCAAGTGTTGGCTAGGATGTGAAGTTACTGGAATTCTTACATACAGCTGGAAAAACAACAATCTGCTTTTCTTGGTAAAATAGCAGATACGCATACCTGTAACTCAAAAATTGTCTTAACTATACCCTAAAGAATTCGTGTGCATGTGTACCAGTTGATGTGTGCAAGAAAGTTTACAGCAGAACTGTGTGCAACAGCAAAACACTGGAACCAACTGAAATGTCCATCAACAGCAGAAAAGAGAAGGAAAAGACGCTCTATTCATACAAGGCTGTGAAGTACCACAGGATGCAGAGCTGCCTCTCGGGATAAAGGGGAATGAAAACAGCAAGGTGCAGGACATTTTTCCTCCATGACTCCATTCATAGGAAGTTCGAAGACATGCAAAACTAATATATTGTATAGCAATACACATATATGAGGCAAGCCATAAGGAAAAGGAGGGGGGTTATAGCAGAATACCCAGTCTAGTGGTTATCTTTGAGTGGAAAGGACAGGGGATTGCACCGGAGAGGAAACAGTCTGTGCAATCTTAAGCTGCGTGGTGGTGACAGTTCACCGTGTGGCTGTTTTTATACCATACACAAATGCTATATTCTTTTGTAACTCTTCAATATTTAACTAAAAAAAATTTAAACCAGAAGATTGTCAAATATTCCAATTCTGCATTTAAAGAAAGGTTTCTCTTCTCTACAGATAATTTGGAAATGATATGCAAAAAAGTGCTTCCTTGCTCATTAGACAGCTAGGTAAGGGGTTTAATGACTTCTCTTCCACCTGACCTCACTTTTCCCCACTGCCACCTGCCTGCCCACTCTAAAGGTGCTGTCCGAGCTCCACAGCACACCCACTGCAGGGATACTCCCACTTGGGAGCACACTTCTGTGTCCCAGCTCTTCAAACCCAAATGACCTCCCTTCTCTTTCTTAGGATCACTGTTTTCCTGAGTATTGTATTATCTTTAGGAAAGTACAGTGCTTATGAAATGACACTTCTTAGAAAGACGTGTCAGCTGGGAAGGGTGACATGAAATCTTCAAAATTATCAAAATCAGTCTAAAATAAGCAGAGCTGTGCTTCTAGATAAGGCCGAAAATGACTACTCCATAGGTGTCAACAGTCTCCAAATATAATCTACAGCACAAGTAGCCTCAGGGGTATGAAGAATATGTCTAAGAACTCATGTCAACCCACTCTCATGTCTGTGTAAAACCTGAAAAACTAAATACATAAACGGGAGGTACTAAAACCTTCATCCCCAGCATCCACTGGCGTGTGACGTCAACGCCTTGTTCTTTATTCACAGCCATTTCAGAAACCTCTGTGCCACCCCGTCCATTTACTTCTAGATTTCTGCTGCTGTGTGGCTCAGTGGATGCCCCTACTTTAGGGAATCCCAGCAGGCGCACCCTAGCACGAAAAGCCAAGGTCACTGTGCCTCTTGTTTACAACAACACAAAAAAGGTCTTAGGCAAGACCCCCCTACCGCCACACATGCTAACAAAAAACCATGAGGAAGGGGTGGAATTCTCTTTGGTAACCCATGCTTTGCAGTCAATTTGAGGTTCATGTTGGGAGGAGAAGTCGGGGAGCCACCACGGAAGGTCGCATGGAGGGAACCTCACCACTTCCCTCTATAAATGAAGCCCCAACTGTAGTATGCAAATTAAACAATCCGTCAGCTAAGTGCACGTTGTTTTGTATACATTAATAGTTTTCCATTTGTGAGGAGAAATCAGGGCAGCAATGATGACCCTGTCTCTTAAACGCATCCACTTCTGCAAACAGTTCATCACCTCCAACCACCAATGGCCAAAGAGTATCTCCCCTAGGATCCTGTTCAATCTCTCTGTGGACCTGTCAAGACACAAAGCCAAACTAGACTGAATTTCTCTGGCAGGAGTGAAAATACATCACGGGTTAAGAACAAGAGTAGTTAGATAGTGAGGATGTTAACATAAGGAGGTGGGCATGTACCAGAAAAAGGAAAACCAATACCAGACACCTAAAATCCAAGACCTAGAAACAGTCATCCTGTGACCTGAAGCAGAGCCATGTGCCACAACCAACCACGCCACATCTGAACCCAGAGGCAACCTGTGACACATCTGACAAGAACGACGGCATACAGAAGAGCAGAGACCCCACACTCATGTACAGAGAGGCCTTTGGCACATCTTCTGGCCAGTCGTCACCCCACCCCAGGTAGGGAAGCTGCTTATTTGGGGAGTGGAAAAAACAAACCTGGCATGCATGGTTCAGCGCCCTGGTAGTTTTGGGAGCTAGCTGCTCTTTTTGATCCTCTTCTCCAGGGTAGGTTCTTCCCCTGCCCACTAATCTATGTCCCATAGTCCGAACTGTATCAATAACTATAGGTAATATTTTGAACCCATCTCTCTTTCTTCAGAACTTGGGGAAGGAAGAAGGGGCACTAATTTATCAGCCTCATTCAGAGACCCAAACAATAGTGAAGATAGAGCCCCAGAAACCTAAGTCCAAAATTCTCCCAACTAATTCCTTTCTATCTAGTAAATATTTTTAAAACTATTTTTTAAAAATCATATTTATCCAGTTAAAAACTATGTACATTTTGAATCCATTCTTCCATAAAACAAACATACATCTCAAAACCAGCTATACAAGAGGGAACTCCTGATCTTCACTTCTCCCTCCTAAACTTACCTCCCCATCTTAACAAGCAGCACTTCCCCTACCCAGTGGCTCTGTGCCAGCGGGGGGTCCTCCCTGACGCTGTCCTCTCTGATTTGCCACTTCTGATTCAACACCAAATCTCACCAATCCTGCCTTCCAAAATATTATCTCAAAAAAACAAAACAAAACAAAACAAAACAAAAAAAACTTTACTTCTCTCTGCCTCAACTGCCACCACCCTCATCCAATCTCTGGGTCACCTTCCATGATCACACTGACTCCTACCTGGCGCTCAGTTTCCACTCCCCTTGACCTACTACAACCCAAATTCCACATTGTGTCTTAAAAATAACAAAATAAACAGGAAAACTGATGTTACTTCCCTGTTTGAGATTCCTTATCAACTTGTCACATTCTCAGCACAAAACTCTAGCGAGGCGTTCAACAGCATGGACTTTAAAGCCAGACTGCCTGAGAGTAAATCCCAGCTATGGTATTTCCAAGTTGTACATACTTGGGTAAGTTACACAGCCTCCTATCTATGTGGTCAATGAACCGATGTATGTAAAGCACTGAGAACAGTGCCTGGCACCTGAGAGGCCCTCAGGACATGCTATTACTGCCATGGAGCATGCAAGGTCCCCACGACCTGACCTCTCCCCATCACTGTTACTTCACCCCTCTCCATTCTCCTTTTTGCTCCATACACTCCAGCTACACTTACTTTTTCAGCTTCCCCTGAGTTCCAAGCCTATCCTTATCCAGGGCCTCTGTACAGGCTGATCCCTTGGCCTGGGGGGCTCTTCTGATTCTATCCTTCCCTCCTCATCTCTGGGGTCATAACTGAAATGAAATATCTTCAGATATTCCTTTCTTAAGTTAGGTCCCCCTGTTATGATTTCTCATAATACTCAGCAGATTTCCATTATTGCACTTATGAGAATTTATAATTATATATCTAATTATTCACCTAATCTGTCTTCTTCATAGAATTAAAATTCTAGAGGCCGGGCATGGTGGCTCACGCCTGTAATTCCAGCACTTTGGAAGGCTGAGACAGGTGGATCGCCTGAGGTCAGGAGTCCACACCAGCCTGGCCAACTCTGTCTCTACTAAATAATATAAAAATTGGCTGGGCATGGTAGCAGGTGCCTGTGATACCAGCTACTCGGGAGGATGAGGCATGAGAATCGTTTGAACTTGGGAGGCAGAGGCTGCAGTGAGCCAAGATCGCGCTATTGCACTCCAGCCTGGACAGCAGAGTGAGACTCTGCCTCAGAAAAAATAAATAAATAAAATTCTAGAAACCAGGGAACATGTCTTTTGTTTATTGCTGCATTTCTCATAACTCACACAATGTTCAGCATTCTACAGATCTTCAGTAAATATCTGTAAGATGAATGAGTATAAAGAAATCTAATAACAACTTGACTTACCTTGTAAAGAAATAACCTAAAAAGCCATGTACATGCTCAAGAGGTTTCACGTTAATGACTCATTCTTGAGACCAAAAAATGTCACAGAGGGCATTTGTAAGAAATAGAAATAAACAAAATACACAATTGAAAAAATAAAAAAAGGTGAATCTAACAAAATCCTTTTAAAAAAAAATCCTTTTATGCTTATATTTTTACCTAACCTGGAAAATGAATATCTCTATCTCTATATCTCTCTGTCTATCCATCTATCTATCTAGATAAAAACAAACTTAGCCAAAACTTTTTCCTCTCCCCTGGGTCTCATTCTTCATTCCTAGCTTTCTAAAAATTCAGCAAAGACAAAACATTTGCCTTTTCCTATCAACCATAAACACCCGCTTTGAACACAGCCAGTATCCACCCCCACCCCTCCATCTAGGAGCTTTAATTATGGCCCTGAAGTATGCATAACTCACACTAGCAGTAGAGTCCATCTACGAGGGACGTGGAGGCCCTCAAGAGATATGGTCAGCATCTGTTACGCCAGCACACCAGAGCAAACATCTGCTGCAAGGTTGTGCTGAAAACATTTCTATCAAGTGGGCCATCCTGTCTGGAAGATTACCAGCCCTGGAGAGATGTTTGCGAGCAAAGTTTCAGCTCTTCGTGAAGCAGCCCTCTGACCAAAGCAAGCGATACAGAGTGCTGCAGAGAACACGATGTGCATTCTCTGGGGGCATTTTCAAGGGTTTCCATTTCATAGAAAATGAAAGGATTCTAAACCATGTAGAGACGGTGGAAAATATAGTTGGATACTACCCAATGAAGATGTGCACCAAAATACCATGATGAAGTTTATCCTGAAAGTAGGAGAAGGAGAATGTGGTGGGCTTACTCATGAGAAGGAATAGCAAGGTGCTCAGATTGGACTTCTGCAGGGATTCGTCCCCAAGTTCCCAAAGACTCAACCTACCAAGAAGGAGGCTACTTTGCCAGAAACTGTCCTACACTTTATAGTACTTGATCTTACCTTTCCAGATGTTTCTGTGAATTTTTTAGTCTAGTGCACCATCAGTTCACCAACTGCTCTAGGAAGATCCAAATGCAACAGTTCTTATTTCCGCCTCCATCAAGGGTAATAAATGCCAAGTAAGATGCAGTATCCTATTTAGCGTGGCCTGTGTGACTGGGGGCCCAAAGCCAGGAACCATAACATCCACATCATCTGGGCCTTTCTGATTGGACCGCAGCATGACAAAGAGCAGTGGCTTAGGGGACCCTCCTTTCTCTTGCTGACTCAATCTAGACTGCTCTGGGTGAGCACTCCCCCTTTCCATGTCCCGTTTAATTCTACTCATAAAATGGGGTTGGTTTTCTAACAGCTCAAGGTGTTTTAAGAATAATACACAGTGTTCATAAAGCATAATGGGCATGTCCCAACAAATGGACCCAAGCGCAGGCAAGGTCCATTTCTGGTTATTTCTGTTATCAATATTATTTGAAAAGCATAGGTAAGATAAAATAGCAACCCTCAACTCTGATGCATCCAGAACTGGGCAACTACATAATACAGAGACAATTTACATGAATGAAAGTTTAATGGCATCAAATCAACTACGGATTACTAGTATCCAGGTAAAAGTAAAAACTATATAGAGTTGAAAATGTTGCTAAGAAAATATATTAACATATAAAAATACCTTTTAAAACTTCCTTCATTTTTTGTTTATAATTTGAAGGGCAATTAGAAGCTTCAGATGATAGGAGCTCAAGGCCCACGATTTTGCCATGAAGGCTGGCCACCTCCAATCTCCACCTGGGGACTTAAAACACTGCAAAATCCTATACACCATAACCCAAGAAAAATCCCTGATTTCTCCACTAAGGGCTCCTGAGACCAGAAAGACAAGATGAAGGATGGTGACCTATACTTTGGGAAAACCAAATTAGCTGCCATTTCTTGACATTCTATAATCCCAACTTTCAATTTCTAATGCAGGTGGCTCTAACTGCACAGGTAGGACAGAGCTGAAATCCAATGTAAACAGACACAATTCATCTTGCACACAACACTATACAGAGCTTTCCCCATTATTAAAAAGCTTCACCAAAATCTTGATTGGAAGTATGCTAAACATACTGCCCACAATTCCAAATTAAACAATTTTGAGAAATATTTCTTGCTTTTCAGATTCTCAAAATATTTGAAGTTCGACAACTACATACAGGCAAGATCATTCTGACCATCAACTACTCAATTAATTCTCACTACTGTCCTGGGAAGCAGATAATATTATCACCATTTTATAGATGAGAAAACTAAAGCACAGAGAGATGAAATAATTTGTCCAAGGACAGCGGGAGTGGAAAAGGAATTCACACACATTTCCGTTTTCCAGTAATTTAACTTAAGAAAGGAGCTACTGCAGAGAACAAACTTATCAGTCATGGAATCCCACATCACTCAGTGCTGGAGAGGGGGAATGAGCAACAAAAAAGTGACAAATCATAAGGTCTGAGTCCCAACTCTCAGCCAGAGTCACCCAATTGCTTCAGAAGACTGTTACCCCAAGGAAATAAGAAAAAAATACGTTAACTTGCTCTGTAAACCATAAAATCCACTACTAGTATATATATATATTATATCTCCATGAAGCACTTACCACAGTTACACTTCGTTTTTGTTTGCATTTCTTAGCAGGTGATTAATACTTTAAGGGGAGAGAAATTGTATTACTCATTTTTATATCCTCAGCATCGATCTAAAATGTCTTTCCCATAGAAACTCAAACGTCTGTTGAGTGGTTGAGTAAATAAATGTAAATAAAATAAAAAAGAAAACATATTTTAAGGGCCAAACAGCCCAAAGGCATTCCATGAGGGAAGTTTGTTACTAAACTTTCAGATAAGGTGTCTAGTATTTCCTGTAATAAGATATTGTATATTCCCCTTCTCCTGCCCACAGAATAAATCAAGTACAAAGCAACTAAAAATAATAATACCAAAGAATGAGCAATTTCCGGGTCGGGTGCAGTGGCTCATGCTTGTAATCTGAGCACTTTGGGAAGCCGAGGCGGGTGGATCACAAGGTCAGGAGTTCAAGACCGGCCTCGCCAATATGGTGAAACCCCATCTCTACTAAAAATATAAAAAATTAACCGGGCGTGGTGGCACACGCCTGTAGTCCCAGCTACTCGGGAGGCTGAGGCAGGAGAATAGCTTGAACCCGGGAGGCAGAGGTTGCAGTGAGCTGAGATCACGCCACTACACTCCAGCCTGAGCAACAGAGTGAGGCTCTGTCTCAAAAAAAAAAAAAAGAATGAACAATTTCCTCTTTGGTCTTGTCTGCATAAAAAAGGAACCTCTCCTGCTCAGCTGTGCAGGCACCTGGAGACATTTGAAGCTGGAGGTAGGAAAAAAAAAAAAGGTGAAGGTGAGCTTGACCTAGAAGGGCAACTGTGAACAAGGTGCTTTGAGGAAGCAATGTCAAACCTGTGTGGACCTTTTCGTAAACAGGTTAATTTCCTAAATTCTTTTGTGGGAATATAAGACATCCGTGTTTCTAAAAGGGGAGAGGAGAGGAAACAAAAACCAAAACCAAAACCACCACCATGCACTGAAGGCCTGCAGTGGGGGCACAGGAGGAAGTATGAGAGGTTCCATGCCTGAGTTGTGATGTTTGCAGAGAATTAGCCAGTGAGAGTGCCCAAGGAACACGGGAGCACAAATCTGAGAAGGAACACTCGAACGAGGACCAATTCTATTATTATTATTCTGCTCTGTAAGGCATAGGTGACACCACCCCTCTCTCTGTGCTTAAAGGACAGCCATTCCATTAACTACCCACCTTGAATGGATTCCAGAGAAAGACTTTGTTCCCCAAGGAATATTAGCAAAAGCCTTCAAGCCAGGGCTAAGAGCCTTAGTGACAAGTGAGAAGGCACAGAACAACTGAGCAGAGATCATCTCTTGAAAACCTATGCTAATTATCCTGTTTCTACCACCAGGAAAGTGGGAGGGGGGAAGGGCTGCTGTGCTATCACTTGGGGTCCATTCTGGGGTCAAATTTGAATCCCAGCTTCTAGAGCTGAATTCAATGTGGAGTTTGTTGTCCATGCCAAAATTCAAAGGCTGACCAAGTTGAAGAATGTGACATGGACATAATGTGAAGTACATGAAAACTCACATACAAAGTACCTGCCCTCCTGGAACCAGTCCCCAGTTATCACAGAGCCAAGAGGAAACCAGTCCCTTATTATCAAATCCTCTTACTCTTGACTAGAGTGATGGAATTTGGGAAGAACGCAGCAGACTTCTAAAGACTGCTCAGCTACAAGCAGGATTTTCATCTCCTTTTCAGCTGTGGATAACAACGGAAGCAGTCAGCCGTCTAATAAATCAAGTTTAATTTTAACAGCATAAAGTATTGCCCGCTTTGTAATTATACTTCCAAAGGTAAAACCCAACTCGAATTAACTTAAAAAAAATTGTTATTGAGGTAAAATTCACATAACATAAAATTAATCATTTTAAAGTTTACAATTCAGAGGCAGTTAATACATCTACAATGCGTGCAGCCCTCACATCTAATTCCAAAACACTTTCATCATCCCCCAAAGGAGACCCCTCCCCCTCATTAAGCAGTCAAAATGAACTTTTTCCACAATGGCATTCTTTGTGATATATCATGCTTTCTCCACAGTATCAGTTTATTCACTTTCAACAGCATCTTTGCATTTTAAAGGTAAGGGAAAACTCAAAGGACCATGAGAACTAACACTCACAAATGTGCTTTCCAGTCTACCACGTGACTGTATACACATCTGGTGAGACAGTTATCTCAGGCAAAATGTACTGTGTGTCTTCCCTGGGAGGAGAAACAGGAGCTGATTCTAATGGAATGTTTACTATGTGACAGATACTGAGTCAGAAACAGCACAGCAGCTAAGACTGGGTGCTCTGCAGCCACACTGCCCAAGTTCCAGTTCCAATTCAGTGTGAACTCTGTGTTCTTTGGGCAAGTCATCATAATCTCTCTGCCTCCTTTCTCTTCACACGTATTGTGATGGCAACAGCACCACTTGCCTCATGGAGATGCTATGAAGGTTAAGTAAGTTCAAGTGCTTAGAACAGTGCCTAGTGCATAATAAGAGCTCAATCACTGCTGCCTTATTCGACTTTCACTACGACTCTGAGGGAGGTTCTATTTGTGCCCCCATTTCATTACTGAGGAACTTAAATTTTACAGCATCTAAGAGACTTACCCCAAACCCCCAGAGAATAAGTGGGATAGCTGGGATTTGAACTCAATTCTGAGTTCTGCTGGCTTAGCAACCATTCTGTAAAATGTACCAAGGAACAAAACCTTTCTGATCCCAGTTACCAAACTCATGTTGAGCAAAATCACACTCACACAGGAAAAAAAAAAAAAAAAAAACACATGAAACTGTCACCAAAATGGCACTAACCCAACTGTGCTACAGTTTTATTTCCTGCTGGCTTCTCAGTTCTCTAAGCCTTGAGGATCCACGCGCCTTAGGCCATTATTACCCCCTCCCCCATATGCAGTAAGTTCCTGACTCTCCTGATCTTTCCTGTTCTTACTGGGCACCCTCCCCCAAGACCTTCTGCTATTTGTACCTTCTGATTTCAGGCTCTTTATTCTCTGATACACACTGTTGCCAGAATAATCTTCAAAAAGATTGACCGCAACTTTCAACTTTAATTCAATCATACAAATATTTCTTGAGCATCTAGGTGCAAGGCACCATGATGGAGATAATGTGAGTAAGACAGTCCTTGCCTTCAGGAGCTCAATCCAAAAAGGGAGGCGTAAGATAGAATTTCATAAGACAATGCAGAGCCAGAGAAAGGCCCTAAGAGAGGCATGATGTTCTACAGGGGTATTCAAAGGAGAGAGTTATATCCTCCTCAGATTAGAGAAAGATTAATGAAGGAAATTAAGTTTAAAAATGTAGAGCATTTCCACATGGAGTAACAGAAGGGCAGGCATTCTGGGCAGAACACTGCAGGAAGAAACGGCAGACAGGAAGCCTGAGTGTTTGGCAAGGGCCAGAGGTGCAGAAAGAAAAGCAGTAGGGAAGGGGCTTGGAGAAGCTGATTTGGACCACAGTATAAAAGGTCTTGACTCTCAGGCAAGGGGGTTAGTACTGAGTGTGGCTGATGAAATCTCCATAGCTTTGCTCTCCTGTGTGCTTTGCTCAGGGTTGGTTCTCACCATTTCCCCGTCACTCAAGGCCTAGTTCAAGTCTCAGCTTCTTCCTGACGTGTGTCTTGACCGCCCCAGTGTAAAATAAGATCCTCTTCTATTAACAACGACCATCTCTACAATTTATTTGGCAATTAATCACGTAGTGCTTCTAACATCTGTTATCAGTCTTAAATGATTTTTCCTTTTTCTTATTATTTATGATGCGTATTTATGTTTTGACTCCCCAGTGAAGTATTCACTGAACTCTAGTGTGGGGGAGGAGTCTTCCCCAAATCTGGAAGATCACCAGAAAATACCCAGCCTAAAAACAGATTTTGTCAGGTGACTCTGATGACCAGTTGGGTATGCAATCCACTACACCCATGGAATCTGGCACAGGGCCTTGCTATACAACAAAAAATTTGCTATTTTTACATGTATCTGTGATTTTTCACTTCATATCTCAACAACAAACAGGTGCATCAATGTGTGCGGCCACTAGGAGTACATGAGAGTACCCGCTTTTCAACAACCTCACTTCTACTTAGAACTGATAAACTTTTTTGTAAATATAACGGGTGTGAAGTAATATGTGTATTTTAATTTGCATTTCCCTGTTAGTGAGGCTGCAAAACTTTGCAGACTTTTCAGATTTTCTCAGCTAAAACTACCTGTTCTCATCTTTCACCCATTTTTCTATTGAACTGCTTGTGTCTATTATAGATTTATACAAGTTCTTCATGCATTCTAGATACTAATCCAGTTATGTTATAAATATCTTCTCTCAGTCTGTCACTTTTTTCTCACTTTATGGTTTCCTATAAAACACAGACTTTTTAAGTCTTAATATAGATAAATATATTATCATTTACTTTTTGAGTTGTACTTTTTGTACTATTTCTTATAAACCCTTCCCTACTCAGGGAACATTAAAATGTTCTATTTTCTTACAGTTTTAAAGTCTTGTTTTTCCTGGCTTTAACTTATCTGAAAGTTACAATCTTATTTTATTTTGTTCCCATATGCCAGCTAAGCCCATTGGTCCCAAACCATTTACTGAATAATTGGTTAGTTCCCCACGGATATCACATAGTTCTGCCCCCATTACACTGACGTCTCTATTTTGCATCAATACTACCAGGTCTTAATTACTCTAACTTTACAAGTCTTATCTCATTTGTATAAAGCCTATCTTCCTTGTTTCTTACTCAATTTTCTTGCTATTCTTGGACCTTTATTCTACCACACAAATCAGTCTGCTGGTTCCACAAAAAAATCCTGTTAAAGTTTTGATTGAAATGATATAGCGATGAGAGAGTAAGGGGATATTTATAATGCAGAGTACTTTTTCCATTAACATCGGCGCATCATCTCTCCATTTATCTATGTCTTTTTTTTAGGTCTTTTAATATTTTATTATGTCTTTTTCTTAAAAAAAATAAAGAATTTGCATATCATTTGTTGTACTTACTGCTAGGAATCTTATAAACTATAAGTTTCTGTAGCCACTGTGAACAGCATTTTTTTTTTTAAGAGACAGAGTCTCACTATGTCATTCAGGTGGGACTCCAACTCCTGGGCCTAAGTGATCTTCCTGCCTCAGTCTCCTGAGTAGCTGCAACTACAAGGTCATCCCACTGCACCCGGCTCAGTATTTTTAATATATTACATTTTCTACTTTGTTGGTGGTGGTCCATAGGAATACTACCAATTTTTAAAAAATCTTTAAACTGTAAAATTTTTCTATATTTTCATTTGCTCCACTAATTAAGTCTCTACATTTTTAATATAAATATATCACCTACAAATCAGTTTTGTCTCTTCCTTTCCATTCCTGTGTCATATATGTGTGTGTGTGTGTGTGTGTGTGTGTGTACATATATATTATAGTTTGACAAAGTCATGCTCTGTTACCCAGACTGGAGTGCAGAGGTATGATCATAGCTCACTATAACTTGAACCCCTGGGCTCAAGCAATCCTCCCACCTCAGCCTCCCAAGTAGTGGGACTACAGGCGCATGCCACCATGGCCGGCTAATATTTTTATTTTTTGTAGAAATGAGGTCTTTCTATGTTACCCAGGTTGGTCTTGAAATTTTGGCCTCAAGTGATCCTCCCTCTTTGGCCTCCCAAAGCACTGAGATTATAGGAGTGAGTCACCTCACCTGGCCATATATTTATATACTTTTCTATAAACACACATATATAGGGTCTTTGTCCAATTGTGTCATATAGAAATCTGAGTGAAGAGTCTAATATTAGTGATGACAGTAGGCAACCTTATTTTGCTCTTTATTTTCAGTGAAGGACTGACAGTTTCACCATTAAATATGATGCATAGGGGCTACATGAGTAGCTCACGCCTAAAGTCCCAGAACTTTGGGAGGCTGAGGCAAGAGGATCACTTGAGTCCAGGAGTTAAAGACCACCCTGGGTAACATGGTGAAACACCATCTCAAAAAAAAAAAAACAACAAAAAAACAACCCAAAAATTATCCAGGCGTGATGGCGTGCACCTGTAGTCCCAACTACTCAGAAGACTGAAGCGGGAGCATCACTGGAGCCCAGGAGGTTGAGGCTGCAGTGAGCCATGATTGCACCACTGCACTCCAGCCTCAGTGACACAGTGAGACTCTGTCTCAAAAAAAAAAAAAAACCATACATATATATATATATATATCATACACACACACAAATATATAAATATATATGTCACTTAATAGTTTTTGGGAGTTATTCTTTTTTGCATTAAGCACATGTCCTGTCATTCCTAGTCTTCTATAAGTCATCGTTACAAAGAACACTGCATTTCACCCACTGAATTTTATGCAACTATGAAAACAAATGCACTTGTTTCTCAGTGAGTTATATTACGTGGCAAACTGCATTTTCAAAGACGGCCAAGACAGTATCTCCCACCTCACATAATCTTTAATGTGACCTTGTAACTCCCCATCAAAAGATGGGGTCTTCCAGAGCCCAAGGTGGGAGAATCGCTTGAACCCGGGAGGTGGAGTTTGCAGTGAGCCGAGATTCTGCCACTGCACGCCAGCCTGCGCAACAGAGTGAGAACCTGTCACTAAATAAATAAATAAACAAATAAATATCGGGTCTATAACTGGGTGCAGTGGCTCATGCCTATAATCCCAGCACTTTGGGAGGTTGAGACAAGAGGATCACTTGAACCCAGAAATTCGAGGCCAGCCTGGGCAACAGAGAGAGCCCTCATTTCTACAAAAAATAAAAATATTAGCCAGGCATGGCATCATGCGCCTGCAGTCCCAGCTACTCGGGAGGCTGAGGTGGGAGGACTGCTTGAGCCTGGGAGGTCGAGGCTGCAGTGAGCCGTGATGTACCACTGCACTCCAGCCTAAACAACATCTAAACCCTATTCCAAAAAGAAAAAAAAAAAGCCTACTTTCCCTTCCCTTGAGTGTGAATTGGACTTAGTGACTGCTTTGTAAACAATACAACACAGTGTAAGTGATGCTGTGTAAATTTATTTTATTTTATTTTATTTTTGAGACAGAGTCTTGCTCTGTCACCAGGCTGGAGTGCAGTGGCATGATCTCGGCTCACTGCAACCTCCACCTCAACCTTCAGGTTCAAGTGATTCTTCTGCCTCAGCCTCCCGAGTAGCTGGGGCTACAGGCGTGCGCCACCACACAGCAAATTTTTGTACTTTTAGTAGAGACGAGGTTTCACCATGTTGGCCAGGATGGTCTCAATCTCTTGACCTCGTGATCCACCTGCCTCGACCTCCCAAAGTGCTGGGATTACAGGAGTGAGCCGCTGTGCCCGGCCAACGCTGTGTCTTCTAAGGCTAGGTCAGAAATGGCCACAGAATGCAGCCAACCATCATGCTGTGGGAAGCCCAAGCCAAATGCAGTGGCCAAGTATAGGTACGCCAGGTTTCCATCCCAGTCGAGCTCAGCCTCAGAGTCACCATCACAGCCAGGTGGCAGAAATGTGAGTAAAGAAGATCACAGCTGTTTATGTCACACACAGCCATTTGTGTCTTCCCAGCTGAGGCCCCAGAAATCACGGCACAAAGATAAGACACCCTTACTGCCCCATTCAAAATTCCTGAACCATGGAATCCATAAACAGAACAAAAAGGTTGGATGGGTTGATATGGTATGTCATGCAACGGTGGACAGCTGGAACACAAGACTAGAGTCTCTCAAGGTAACTATCTTTGCATTCCCGGGATAACTCCTACTTGGTCACCATGTAGTACTTTTTATACATTGCTGGGTTCAGTTTGGTAATATTCCACTTAAGACGTTTATGTTTTGCTTGGTGAAGGGAGAGATTGGCCTACAAAAAATGTTTCCTTCTTAGATCGTATTTATATGGTTTTGAGATCAAGGTTAAACTTAGCCTTTTAAAAAAAGTTGTGAAGCTTGCCTTCTTTTCCTAGTCTCTGAGAAATAGCTTAAAGATTTGTTAATTAAATATCAGGTATATTCACCTGTAAAACTGCCTGGGGGGCACTGGTGCTGGGAAAGGGGTATTTAAACCAATGATCCAGTTTCTTTCGCTTTTTTTTGAGATGGAGTCTCGCTCTGTTTCCCAGGCTGGAGTGCAGTGGCGCGATCTCAGCTCACTGCAACCTCTGCCTCCCAGGTTCAAGTGATTCTTCTGCCTCAGCCTCCCTAGTAGCTGGGACTACAGGCGCGCACCACCACACCCAGCTAATTTTTGTATTTTTAGTAGAGACGGGGTTTCACCATGTTGGCCTGGCTGGTCTCAAATTCCTGACCCCGTGATCTGCCCACCTCGGCCTCCCAAAGTGCTGGGATTACAGGCATGAGCCACCGTGCCCGGCCAATGATCCAGTCTCTTTAATAATTATTAGCATATTTGGAATCTCTATTCTTGAGTCAATTTTAAGAATTTTGTTGTCTCTTTTGAAATTTCCTATCATAAAACTTTTCACAGTAGCCCTTACATGTGTGGGTTTGTGTATTTAAAATTCTCTCCTGCACTGGCTCTTTGTTTCTAATACTGTTTACTTGTCCTTCTTTTTTACAAGATCAGCCTTGCTGTATTATATTCATATTTTCTTTTTTTTTTTTTTCCTGCTTCTCGGGTTCAAGTGATTCTCCTGTCTCAGCCTCCTGAATAGCTGGGATTATAGGCGCCCACCACCACACCCAGCTAATTTTTGTATTTTTAGTAGAGGCAGGGTTTCACCATGCTGGCCAGGCTAGTCTCAAACTCCTGACCTCAAGTGATCCTCCGGCCTTGGCCTCCCAAAGTGCTGGGATTACGAGCGTGAGCCACAGCCCCCAGCCTATATTGCTATTTTCACATAATCAGCTTTTGATTTAATGTGGATCATCTCATTTTTTCCTCCCATTTCATTAATATCTGCTATTACCTTTATGTTTCCTTGTTAAAAATTGCTTTCTTTTGTGGTTATTCTTTTTCTATTTTTCTTAATAAAATCTTAGCTTTTTTTTTTTTTTTTTTTTAGATGGAGTCTCGCTCTGTCACCAGGCTGGAGTGCAGTGGTGCCATCTCGGCTCACTGCAACCTCCGTCTCGCGGGTTTAAGTGATTCTCCTGCCTTAGCCACCTGAGTAGCTGGGATTACAGGCACGCGTCACCACGTCCAGCTAATTTTCGTATTTTTAGTAGAGACGGGGTTTCACCATGTTGGCCAGGATGGTCTCCATCTCTTGACTTCGTGATCCGCCCGCCTCGGCCTCCCAGTGTGCTGGGATTATAGGTCTGAGCCGCTGCACCCAGCTTTTTTTTAAAAAAAAATAGAGGCCGGGTGCAGTGGCTCACGCTTGTAATCCCAGCACTTTCGGAGGCTGAGGCAGGTGAATCACAAGGTCAGGAGATTGAGACCACGGTGAAACCCCGTCTCTATTAAAAATATAAAAAATTAGCCAGGCATGGTGGAGGGCACCTGTAGTCCCAGGTACTCGGAGAGGCTGAGGCAGGAGAATGGCATGAACCCAGGAGGCGGAGCTTGCAGTGAGCCGAGATCGCACCACTGCACTCCAGCCTCGGCGACATAGCGAGACTCTGTCTCAAAAAAAAAAAAAAAAAAAAAAAGAGACGGAGTCTCACTATGTTCAGACTGGTCTCAAACTCCTGGCCTCAAATGATCCTCTTGCCTCAGCCTCCCAAAGTGCTGAGATTACAGGTTCGTGAGCCTGGCCAAAATCTTAGCTTTTAAATTTCAAATCACCCTACATTTTTAAAAGCAGAGTGTCCCATAGATTCTAATCTGAGATTACTCTCCCACAGTAATTGTTGACTAAACTACTTCCTGCTTAACAGTGAGACAGAGAAGAAGAGTCCTTGGGCAATCAAAAACCACAGTAAAATCACAGCACGGTCGACAACCCATACAGCTCCTTACAAGGGTGGGCTAGGTGGCAGCAGACTGGTGCCAACCGTGTCAGGGCCAGGCGGAAGGCTGCTCTGGGTGAGGTGATATGGAGGACCCAGAGCACAGTCCTGAAAGCTTGGCTCCTCACCCCACCCTCCTTGAGAATGGCAATTAGCCCTAGACAGTCACCAAAATATTGCCAAAGCTGGAGAGATGAAGCCCCTGGTCCCTGTGCCACTTCTCTGACTCTGGATAAACCAACTGACTATATGTCGGTTTTCTGGGTTTGCTTTTTGGGGCGTGGGGGAGGGTGGGGGAGTGGCAGAGGTGTTGTTTGAAGTATCATAAAGTTTTCGAAGAAAAAGGAGACTGCAGGCTAAGTTAAAACACTGAAAGAATAGTAAGTGATGGTCAAGAGTGAGAAGGGAGCATGGCTCTGCTGGTAGCGGTATGCCAATATAATCTCTCAGGAGGATGCAAGGCACTGGCTACCAAAGGCCTTAAAAATGCACACACTACTTGAAATAAATATTTCTAGGAATGAATCTTAAGGAAATAACTGCCCCCAGATAAGACAAAGTCACTCATTAAGAAATTTTTTTGCAGCAGTAACCACCCCCGAAAAATACCCCAGAAACTGAAAATAAATGATCAAAACTAGAAGTTGGTTAATAACATTATATCTTTTAAAAATGCAACCATCAAAAATGACTCCATAGATACATGCGTTAAGCAAAAGTAACAGATAAGTTTTAAATAGTCATAAAATAAAAATAAAATTAAAAATTAGGTTATAGAACTGAATGAGGCCATTTCTGTTTAAAATATTTATTGATATATGCCTAGAAACAGTCTGAAGAATATGGGCCAAAATGTTAATTAGTGGCCATCTCTTAGTGATGGAATTACTGATTTTTCTTTTTATTTTCGAGACAGAGTCTCACTCTGTTGCCAGGCTGGAGTGCAGTGGCGCTATCTCGGCTCACTGCAACCTCCAACTTCCTGGTTCAAGCGATTCTCCTGCCTCATTTTCCTGAGTAGCTGGGATTACACGCACACGCCACCACGCCCAGCTAATTTTTGTATTTTTAGTAGAGAGAGTTTCACCATGTTGGCCAGGATGGTCTCGATCTCCTGACCTCATGATCTACCCGCCTCAGCCTCCCAAAGTGCTGGGATTACAGGTGTGAGCCACCGCAGCCGGCCTGATTTTAATTTTCTACTGTAAATTTTTCTGTGTTTTCAAGGGGGAAAAAAATTACTAAAAACAGACCCCTTCCCTTTCCCCCTAACAACTACAAAGCCAAACTTAAATGTACTATGATTTTTAACTGCAGCAGTAGGATTCTGAGTGAGTCAATCCACCAGATTAATATTTTTTTAAATTGAGACAGGGTCTCACTCTGTTTCCCAGGCTGGAGTGCAGTGGTGTGATCCTGGATCACTATGGCCTCAACCTCCTGGGTTCAAATGACTACAGGTGTGTGGCACTACACCTGGCTAATTTTTTTATTTTTATTTTTTTGTAGAGACAGGGTCTCACGATGTTGCCCAGACTGGTCTCAAACTCCTGGGCTCAACCGATCCTCCCTCCTTGGCCTCCACAAGTGCTAAGATTATAGGCGTGATGCTGTCCCCAGTCAGATTAATATTTTAAAGAGAAGAAAGCAGTAATGCAACTTTTTTACTTTTTAAGGTGCATTTTTAGGAATAAAGGGGCAACAGGTCTGCAACTTACTCTCAAATGGTTCATGTGGGGGGAAGACCACACACGCACACACACAAAAGGAGGGTTAAATAATGTGATAAGATGTTAATATTTGGAGAATCTGGGTAAAGAATATATGGGAATGCTTTATACTCTTCTTGCAAATTCTTTAAGTTTGAAATTATTTTAAACCAAATGGTTTTTTAAAAAATTATGCATAGAATAACCCAAACTTTTTGAAAGTCAAGGGTTACACACAAAATAAATTTGTGTGTATCTGTATGTGTTTTTGTGAGAGGGAGAATAGTTCAGAATAATTAGAACACGTTGAGAATTTAGAATTCTCTTCCATTTAGTCCAGTGAGGATCTTAAAAAAACCTAAGAAGTACTACGTACATATATAATTTTAGACCGCATTTTCAGCCCAGGCAAGAGTCAGAGCTCATACAACTTTGTGGAGGGGTGAAAAGAACCCTGCCACAAATGTGCTACAGAGCCTGCATCATCTTCACAACAAAACACCCGACACCCGAGGTTCAAAAATTTACTTCATCAAAGATCAAGAATAACTCTGGTTAGAACTGTTAAATCAGTGGAAAGTTAATGAACATGGAGGATGAAGCCCAGAAAGTGCTGCCTGCAGTGTTTGGGGCAGGCATTCGCATTAGGAAACCCTCTGTGGTACAGGCTCTCTCAGTGGCCAACTATTTGGTGATCTGCACATTTTTAGCATAGAACCTTGAAATGATACAGCTGTGCTGGTCATTACGGAATTCTCTTTTTGTGTGACAGAATTGTGACAGGCTCCCAGGACCTAAACCCAGAAGGAAGCAGGACCACATTGCTGCCTATAGAAGGGGATGGAGCAGATTCCAGGACACCGATCAAACAGAAGCTTCCATCACAGTGCTTTTTGCTACCTTATGAGACAGTTCGCATCTCAACAGCTCTAGGATACAAAGGAAGCACATATATTTATACTTCATAAGGTGGCCAAGGAATCCTACTGTGAACAAAGAATTTCTAAGATAATAAAATCCCACTTTTTTTTTCTATAAAAAGCAAATCTTGTCCCAGATGCAAGCACTTGCAACAGAAGTTCTGTGGGGGAAGCCTACCTCTCAAGGCCCTAGTTCTTGGCTCATCCCCACCCCATGACCTGGACAAGACCTGTGAGGGTGCCATTTTTAGTATCACCGTGCCTCAGTTTCTCCACCTGTGCATGTGGAATGATACTGGCAGCCCTCGTAGACTTACGGGGATGACTGCTGAGCTGATGTCTATAAAATGTTCTTAATTGCAAGGGCGAAAGAGCTATAAATACAAGGTCAAAGCAGCATTTAAAAACCTTTTTAAAGCTGCAGCCACTTCTTTCTTTTGAAACAGAGAACCACAGGGAGGATCAAAGGCGTGCTGCTGTTAACTGCGGCTCTCAAGGCCTTGCCCTCCACCTGGCAGAAACCCTAGAGAGGTCTACCATGATTTTTACCTTGACTAACAAAATCTCAAGACAAGTTGTACAATGGTTTCCTGGAACATTCTGAGTAAAGAAATGGGAAACCAATACAGCTTACCTAGCTTGTTACCTTCTATGAACGCTGGCATTAAAAGTAAAAGGCAGCCTTGGGAGGAAGAAATGCAAACACAGAGGGAGAACATAGCTTCCCCTTGTGTCTCTCTGCCACAAAAGCCTGGCCAAAGTGACTCTACTAGGTTGAAGCAGGCTGCATAATAAAACGCTTAACCTTGGCTAAGTTAACCTCCTCAGCCATTAAAAAAAAGGGGGGGTGGGGGAAGGGCTAGCAAAATCAAGCTTACGGGAAATAAACCTAATCAAAGCCGAGTAGTAACAAAGGGCACCAGAAACATTTCTACTGTATCACATCCCACAGGCTGGCCAAGAGCCCGGAATTTTCATTACAACTTTCAAAGAGAGCGAGAGGAGGAGGAAAAAAGATTTCACAAAAGCATTATCAAGGCCCCAACCCAGGATGCCCTGCTGTACAACCAAAATTTGTAAGAGGTCAGCCTTTCAGGGAGTCAAAAACCCAGCATGTGGAAACTGGCAGGCCTTTTATATAGTGGGAGGGGTTCTTAAAACGACTACTGTTTCGCACTGAAGTCTCTGAGCTTCACAGATCATTAAAGGTTTCTGAACCACAGAGAAAGGAGGGCAGAGTTAAGGAAATAAATCAAAAGTTCCTCTGGGACGCACAAATGCCTACTTGGAACAGGCTTTCAGCACGAATATCCTCCACATTAAACAACAGGGAGGACTTTTCAAAATAAAAGCAGAAAAGAGATTCATTTTGTTACAAGCAATGCACTTTTTCCTTTTGGTGTAAAGGTTATGTGTGCTATAAAAAATGACTCCTGCCGTGAGTGCTGCGGGGAGGTGGAGGCTGGGCTTGGGGCAGGAGGTGGTGGTGGTCAAAGAAAACAAGTAGAAGTGAATACAATGCCTGAGAATGCTGTGTTTGGGGGTCCCCCAAACAAGTCTAAATGTCCCGCAATGACTTGGGGGTAGGATGTGAGGTAGGAGAATGGTATCAGAAAGGAATTTCTTCTACATTTATTCCTTGCCATCCTTGCCCAAGAACTGAAATCATTTCCCCACAGCCAGAAAGAACTGTCTTCTTTGTGCGTGTGCAACACACACAGTTGCAGATCTGGGGAAAAGAGACTGTGCCGTTTTGAAGGCAGAGCCTCACACTTCTTAAGGAAATATCAGTTGTCTCAAAACCAGCAGAGGGAGTACAACGTTTGAGAAGAGGCATGGCCAACCCGATTCCTGAGGATTCATGTTTAGCCCCGACAATGGTTGTAAAGCTGAGCTATCTACCATAACTTCTGCCCTTGCTCTCCTGTCACCCAGCAATAGTAAACAGAAAGAAAAGCTATACTACCTACTCAGATGGAATTAGCTTGTTCTAACAACCGCATGAGACAGCAGAGAGCAAAGGAGAACTGTCCACACTTCTGTCGGGATACAGTTCCTGTGAGCAGCACTGTTTTGGGGAGAGGAATAGAAGCAGGGGGAAGGCTCAATGAAAAGCAGAAAGTCCAATTTGGACTGACAGCAAATCCCAAAGCAATGATTTTACCTTAAAATCCAGGGCTCCTAGGCCAGTCTGTGAACAGCTCATTTCCAGAATTTTTGTTTATGAGAGGGCAAAATGGAGAACTCTGTCTTTCGAGCTTTTCTTTCAACAGATGATTTGAAACAAAAGCAGCACACTCATGAAGGCGTATGTCTGCTAAATGGTTGCTATCTTAATCTTTAGCCACAGTTTATCAAAACATGTAGGAATGGGTTGAGAAATTAACTGGTGCTAAGATTATCAGCATGGACAAGTTCCTGGGGAGGGCCTGGCGACATGATCAAAGCTAATGGTCCCTCTCCCAGGAGCAAAGAGCCTACTATTTCATGCATGATGATGCTGGGCTCTGGCACTGGAAATCTTTGCTCAGGTCCATTCTAAGTGTCGAAATGGTGTAATTAATGGTTAGCCTGGGTATGCACTATTCAATCAGGCAATTTTTTTTTTTTTTTTACTAAATCTGAACATTAATGCTTTCTCATTGTGGGAAATGAGAGCTGGGATAAAGACATGCTCAACTCAACAGAACAAACACAACCTATATGTGACTTTATGTTAGTCTAGGAACTGTGCACTGATGCACACCCAGGAGGCACTAAGTTAACACACATGCATGCATACCTGCCTGCCTGCTGGGTAAGGAGGGCTGGGCAGGGGAGGGGGGCCGCCCTGGCTGGGGGACACGGCTGGGGCCATTGTTGCCACTTTCTCCTCTTTGTAGACATCAATTTTTACAAAGGGCCGAATGATAAAGGTCCACAAGACCTCACCCAGAACGGCTGTTGCAGGAAGCAGAGGCCTGAGCAGCCTATAGCCAGAAGCCCAGGCAGGGGGTGTGCCAACTACACAGGCCCACATGAAGAGCCTCCATGAGGAAGACGTTATGGCAAGAATCCTCTAAGTCTCCAAGGGACGAGATCAGAACAATGTATGGAAGGTGAAGTGATACTGATTTCAGCTTAATAAAAGGAAGGCGGCCCGAAAAATGGAACTGTTCAAAACCACAATGGCTTCATTTAATGGGTTCGATGTCCCCAGTCTGCAGGAATGCTGCAGAAGATTCAGGTAGTGAGAAATACCTCAACAGACAAGAAAGCTACTTCAAGGACTTCCTTCGGCAAGGCCTTTCAAACAAGTTTTAACATTGAAAACACCCATCCTTCAAAGAGCTTGAAGCCCCAAGTGTCCATCTTCCAGGATGCACAAGACTCCCCAAGCCTTCATCCTCCCATTACTATTTAATATCCACACTACATTGTTCGGCACTTGGTTTCCCTCCAGTATGCACCGTGGCAGCCAGTCAGACACCCCCAGGGAGCACAACCGCAGCTCACTATTTTTCTCCCCATGCTCAATAAGTTCAGTAAGTGCTTGATGATTGACTAGCATCAGGAATAAACTAGGAGCATTTTACATTCACACTATCTAGTTAAACATTCCAAATGACAGATTTCCAGAAAAATGTTGCAACAAATATAAGTATTTATAGACATGCCTGGTAAGGTATGTAGCATTTGGAGAAATAATAACTAGAACAGAGTACTGTACAAAAGAAAATAGTACACTTTTGTATGAGTCTAAGATATATTGGACAAATGGGTATTCCTATTTGTAAACATGGACATCTTAATAAAAATACAAAATTACTACATAAAGAAGCATTACATCCTTCAACTCATCTGGTGGCCATAAAATGGACAGAGGCACGTGGACTTTTCTCCTGAGTCACCTGATAGATTTACAAGATCAAAAGAAATAAGGGCTTCAAGTCTTTTTTTTTTTTAAGAGATGGGGTCTTGCTAGCTTGCTCGGGCTGAACTAAAGATATCCTCCTGCCTCAGCCTCCCAGGTAGTTGGAACTATAGTACGAGTATCTACCCTGCCCTGCTAGAACTTCAAGTTTTGATGGGCAAATTCACCCCAGAGGACAGGACAAATGCCAGTATTCTGGTTAATAGCCCCAGATGAGCCAGCTTCCCACCCATCTCCCATAAGGTGGTAGACACATAAGGGAAGCCACCTCGGACCTTTCAGGTCAACCCATCTACCAGGTGATACTACAGAGTGAGCTTTGGATACATGACATGGAAACAAATGGCCAGCTGAGTCCCACCTAAATTCCTGATCTACAAAATTATTAAAACTATAATATTTATAGTTTTAAGCCAGTAAATTACATATACTAAAAGGTTTTGGTTTTTAGAAATTTATTTAAAAGTTTTAGGGTTTTTCTTTTTAGGCTCACATTATCCAAAACGTGTAGTTTGCCCCCAGTTCACTGGCTCTGTGCTTTACTTTGCGAAACTAGCCATCTATACAGATTCATCGGGCCTATTTCCTTTAGAACTTAATCCTATTGTTCCACAAATTACAGATTCTCGCCAAATGAAAACACCTCCCTCGACAACTTAAGGTCACAAACCTCTGACATAATTCAATGTGTCTCATTAGCACATTTCCAAAACAGAGCACTTGTGGGAAGAAGAACCAAGTTCTGATCTTAGAAGCCCTGTGCCTAAGTCAATAACCACCAAATCCCAAAGGTGCTGGATAGATGCTGCTCCGGCCCCGAAAATAATCAAACACACAAAAGTTACTATTAATATTTCTTGCCAAACAACAATCACAAAAATCCAACTCCTGCACATGGGAACAAAGTGACAATGGCAGCAGCTGCAAATACATAAGCGAAGCATCACTGAAGAAAGTCTCCAGCTTAATATTGCTCCCAACACCCTCTGTGGTGGTTCACTCATACAGCAAAGACATGGGATAAAAAATTCCACAGACTGTTTTCAAGATAATAAAATGGCATATGATGATGACTCACTAACAGACTAAAAGGAAAAAATATCCGTCAACAGTCATAGGAAGCTTACAAAGCTGCAGAGATCTGGCACCACTAAAGCTCCTCCACCTCCCCTGGCTCTCACCTCCAGTACACACATGTATGTGGGACATACAAAGTGTGTGTGTTCATGTGCACACCCTTTAGGGATTAATTTGAAGCCAAGTTGCAATTGGCTAATGGCTTACTCTACTGCTTAAGACAGTATTTTATTCTTGACTGGCTCAATAAACCTGCTGAGAAAAATAAACAATGGATTTCAATCTTATAAATAATCTAGAACACAGAACCGCTGCGCAAACAGGAGAGTTGATTTACTGCGCACGATAAACAGAACAGGAAGGACCAGTGTGGCAGAGTGAACCCCAAGTCCTAGTCCCATTGTCCTGGGACAGTAGAGTTCACAGGGGTTTTCCATCTATTACACAAAGTCTAAGGCCTGGGATATCCAGGTTTCAAACTGGTCTTAAAAAGAGCATTTCAAAGCAGATCAGGTGGAGAAGCTTTGGTGGTGCCAGATCTCCGAAGCTTTGTAAGCTTCCTATGACTGTTGATGGATTTTTTTTCCTTTGGTCTGTTAGATTTTGCTCACACTGAAGAGCAAAAGATGAGGAAAATGTTCGTTTAAAAACAATGAAGAGTTTTCACGTCTTAGGACCATTAATTATCTACCCATGATTACAATGTATTTCGAACCCATTATTTATACATGCGTGAACACACACACACATACTTCATTTTAAGCAAATAAAAAGTAAGGGCTGTTACAGGACTCTAAGGGTGCCATAAAGAGGTATTAAAATGAGGTCCCTGCCCAGAAGGCTTTATATTCTATATAAATACATATATGCATTCATGCACACATGTGTACAGAATAAAAATGCATGGAAAAGAGGAATCAGAGTCAAGTCCAAGAATAAAATAAAATAAATTTTAATTTTGTTTTTTGTTGTTGTTGTTGTTTTTGAGACTACTCTGTTGCCCAGGCTGGAGCATAGCAGCGTGATCTTGGCTCACTGCAGCCTCGATCGACCTCCTGGGCTCAAGTGATCCTCCCACCTCAGCCTCCCGAGTAGCTGTAACTACAGGTGCGTGTCACCATACCCAGCTAATTTTTTGTATTTTTTGTAGAGATGGGGTTTCACCATGTTGCCTAGGCTAGACTTGAACTCCTGGGCTCAAGTGATCCTCCCACCTCAACCTCCCAAAGTGCTGGGATTACAGACATGAGCCACTGTTCCTGCCCAATCTTAATTTTAAGAGGGTGGAACAAAACCCAACTCTGCTGAGATGAAATGGGCCCTTTGTGTAACAGCAACCAGCCTGGGGAGGAGCAGAGGCAGCCCCAGCAAGACCGTTAGAAATGAGGGAACTTTAGCAGGGCACCATGGCTCATGCCTGTGATCCCAGCACTTTGGGAGGCCAAGGTGGGTGTATCATCTGAGGTCGGGAGTTCAAGACCAGCCTGGCCAACACGGTGAAACCTCATCTCTACTAAAAATACAAAATTAGCCAGGCGTGGTGGCGCATGCCTATAATCCCAGCCATTCGGGAGGAAGAGGGAGGAGAATTGCTTGAACCCGGGAGACGGAGGCTGTGGTGAGCTGAGATTGTGCCATTGCACTCCAGCCTGGGCAACAAGAGTGAAACTCCATCTCAAAAAAAAAAAAAAAAAAAAGAAATGAGGGGACTCAGATACCTTTCAGAGAAGACCCCTGGCCCACCTGGCCCCTTCACTAGCGGCCATGAAGGTAAGCACCCTTATTCACCTCAGACATCCCATCCTAGACAGCACAGGCCTGGGGTTACCAAAAGCTCCCCCAAAATCCCAACTTTGTCAACTGGGATAGTTTAGATATTTCAATAGTCGACCGGGCGTGGTGGCTCACACCTGTAATCCCAGCACTTTGGGAGGCAGAGGCGGGCGAATCACGAGGTCAAGAGATCAAGAGCATGCTGGCCAACATGGTGAAACCCCATCTCTACTAAAACTCTACTAAAAATACAAAACTCAGCTGGGCATGGTGGCGCATGCCTGTAGTCCTAGCTACTTGGGAGGCTGAGGCAGGAGAATCACTTGAACCTCGGAGGTGGGGGTTGCGGTGAGCTGAGATCGCGCCACCGCACTCCAGCCTGGGCAACAGAGGGAGATTCCGTCTCTAAATAAATAAATAACATTTCAATAGTCAAATCCTGGGGATTATGATACCACAATTGAGAGGATTCAGAAGAAGGATTTAAGACACTTGAGCAGAACAAAGAATTATATTTCCAAAGTGGGGGGGTCGGTGGGGGGAAGAAACATGGGCCATTAATACTGAAACTTAATTAAAAAATTAAACATCTCAGAAAACTTAGCTTAATGAAATTCTGGTATCCCAAAGGAAGGTTGCTCCTGTTTGCTTTTCCTATTTACCTAACACAATTAATGGTTTTCAAATTATACATGACAGGAAAAAAAAATCTTACTGGGAGTAGGGGGATGCCTTTCCCATGCTGAGCAGCTGGGACTGAGACTGAGGTTAATGCTTTGCTTTACTTTTCAAAACAATACTATTAATTTTTACTCTATTTTCCTAAGTATTACTCAAGGGTATAGTTTCAAATAAGATTAAAAATGAACTAGTTATTCAAGGATTATAATTTCAGATATATTTTGAAACTTAGTTTTAATGTCGGTTTCCTAACAGACTAGATAGATATATTTTTAAAATATCAGCAAACTAGTTTTCAAAGTCAGAATAGATCTTACAAGGCTAAAAAAGAATCTATGATATAAAATATAAGCTCCAAGTGGATAAATCCATTGACTGTTAACCACAGTAACCACAACTTGTAAGTCTTTCTAAAGACCAATTCAAACCTTCCATTTGTTTTACTAGCTAATAAAATGGTGGAGACTATTTAGGCTTCAAAGTCATAAATGTCTCCATCTAAAAGTCATCCAGGTAACCAAGACACAGCCAAATCATAAGAAATATAGGTTAGCAAATACCAACAGCAAATAAATCCCTGCAAGCAACATTTTGTTCAATAACACTTTAAAAGCCCCAAGCATACTTCATTTGAGTGCAGTTTCTATAAGTAATACATTTCAAATAATTAAAGCATTCTCATGCCATCCCCACTAGTTTTCATATGTAGGATAACGCCAAGGTCAGGCTGTTTACACTGAGAACGGCAACTGTCCAAGGCCCTTGGTTTAAAAAGTCACCCAATTTTTTAATACCTCCTTTTCTTTCCAACACCAGCACCAAAAGTCTCTTACGTACTTCACTTACACAAGGGAATATCAGCCAGTCTCTCATAGATTACCCTCACTAAAACTGGACCACTGCCCAGGCAAATATCCCTATAGTTCAGACTATCACAATTAATAGATTCAAGCCTCGGCTCCATTTTAATGGGAACAAACTCTCAGCACAGGAATAGCTATAGGATCACAGTACTTACTGCCAAAATGCAGTGCCTGTTTCTACTGGCAATCACTTTGGCCTCAAATGGAAAATTCCAACTGTTTATATCTATGTGAGCACAAATTATTAAGAAAAACAGTATGGCACATAAATGTCTTTCCTCTTACCCATCTTGCCAGCCCCTCAAATAACTTATATTTCTTTTTCATACATAAGGAATGCCAATAAAAGAAAGCAATGCCCGAAAACACTGTGGTATTAAACCTTTATGATTATGTAAACTTCAGTTAACAAGAGAAGGCCATCCTTCCACATAAAAAGGCTTATTAGAAACTGAAATAGAATCTGGCAAGGTCTAACTCAGACTGCATGCCACAAGGTAAAGAGAACAAGAGCTTTTGTATCAAGTAAGACAGGAGTTACAATCATGTTTCTAGAAAAACATGGGAGTGGGAATTGAGAAGAAAACTATATTGAGAAGTCCTGGCTCATGGTCAGGCGCGGTGGCTCACACCTGTAATCCCAGCACTTTGGGAGGCCAAGGCGGGCGGATCACAAGGTCAGGAGATCAAGACCATCCTGGTTAACATGGTGAAAGCCCGTCTCTACTAAAAATACAAAAAATTAGCCAGGCCTGGTGGCGGGCGCCTGTAGTCCCAGCTACTCGGGAGGCTGAGGCAGGAGAATGGCGTGAACCTGGGAGGCGGAGCTTGCAGTGAGCCGAGACTGCATAACTGCAGTCCAGCCTGGGCGACAGAGCGAGACTCCATCTCCAAAAAAAAAAGAAAAGAAATCCTATTATTGACAATGGAAATAAGCCCAGATACTTTTCTGTTTGAAATATTTTGCAATAATTAGAAAAACAAAATCAAGCCCTAATAGTGAAACTTTACAATTTTAACAGAATAAAGACAGTATCGTTTTAAGAATGATATACTATGTAGGCTCAGAATTCTGCAAGTCTGCATCACTGTAAATAGCGGTGCTTCCTAAACTTTACAGTACTGTGGAATCCTCTGGGCGGTCCGTTAAAATGCAGATTCTGGCTCAAGAGACAAGGACAGGGCCTGAGAATCTTCCATTTTAACCAGTGATGAGAGTGCTGGCCTGAGGAGCACACTGTGAGCAGTGAGGATAGACAACGTTTGCAGAAGAGGGACAAGGTTTAAAACCAGAGATCTTCTAATGTACTGGTATGTGGCCGTGACACATTTGCACATTCTCAGTAGCATCGACCGACTAAGGAAGTCCATACTTTGTTATGCAACATTAGATTAAGCATTAATGAGGCTAGGAAAATTGTTTATTTAAGGTTATAACCTGAAATTAAATAAAACTTCAGGCTGGAAGCTCATATTGAATACTAGAATCATTTTTAACCTCTTAATATTAACAGAAACCTGATTATTCAGTCTTAAAGCCCTTTCTCAATAGCATTTATTCTCTGCTGCAGGAATATGGTCTATGCAAATGACATTTTGCCTGAAGAAAAAAGTACAGTTAATGGCCAGTAGTTACGTACGTATTTAATAGAATTCATTCCCAGAAATGTGGCTGAGAAAGCAAGGTGGTTGATTTTCATGTTATTTATTAAATTAAAAATTTAAATCTCTAATACCTTTCATCCCATTACTTAAAGTTAAAAACGTCAAAACTGGCTGCCCTTTCACTGGGCCCTTGGTGCCATTCAAACAGTGACACATTTCCAATAGAGAAAATGAAGATAGAAGGCAGGCTTCCCTTCCCATTAACTTTCAACTTTCAAGTCCCTATCTGTCTTCCTACAAGACTAAATTATAAGAAGAGCCTCCTCTTTGGTCCCATCCTATACATACTTCGGTAGCACAGCCCTCACTTCTCTTCTTAAAAGCCTTAAATGGGTCCCATCCCCACACTCACCCATATACATTCTTTGGAGGGAGTTCAAGGTCCCCCAAAATCTACCCTGCAGCTATAATTTGGGCCCAAGTTCTACTGCATCCGCTTATGCAACCTCCTTTCCAACCATGCTCATGTACTTGCTGGGCACGTTTTACAATTTCCTGTCTCCGTGCCTTTGTTCATAGTATTTCCTATGGCTGGAAAGTTGCTTTTCCTCTACCCTCCCAACCTGGGCCTGTCAAAAATGAATCCTTCCTTCAAAGCCCAGTTCAAACACCGCCCCTCCAATTAGCTTTCCAGGAGCCTCTGTGCTCACTTTGTGGGGCCTGAACCTCCACCCACCAGGGCCCTCAGCACATTCTACCAAGTATGGCAGGTATGTAAATGTCGTGCTGGCTCCCTGCAGGGCAGGGATGGCACCTTGCTTCTGTTTATAGATACCCTACCCATTGCAGTGCTCAGTGGGCACCCAGAACTTTAAAAATTTGAACTATACACAAAATTTAGTTCTGATAATGGGAAGTGAATGAAAATGAGTTTCTGGTATAGTAAGTATCAATGCACCACCAACTGGGATTACAAATGACACAAGCTTAATCTTCACTGGGCTAGGTGCTCAAAAATAAAAAGAAAGAGACGAGAAAGACAGCCAAAGCATGTCCCCTTTCACCTTCCATCTCTCTCCAGGGGCTAACACTTTGGGAACACCTCTTGGCTACCAAGCTGGGGTAGATCACATTGTCTTCTCACCAATCTTAGTTGCACCAGAGACAAGCAACGGCAGGTCACTGAGGAAGCGCTCCTGGACTACGACCCAGTGCCAGCTGAATTTGTCTAAGTAATAGGAGACACAGCTATAAACAAAGGCCAGGATTCAAGGGACAATCATCCAGGTGCCAGACACAAAAAGTCTTTGGTTCAAATAACCGATATGTCCTCAGAGAAGAGATATGTCACCACTGCTTGAATAATTATCTCATGATTTTGAAGAAAACTGCAATGTATAGACAAATCAAACAAAAAATTATTTTTGGATCATCCACGATTTTGTGTTATTCCTAACATGGATTCACCTTTAGGTAATTAAGATTCTCTATTAGGCCTCCTACTTTTTCAGGCATTACCTTAACATCAAAGCTCATGTACCATCCATCTACCCAACAATAAGTGGCAGGGCTCAAAGCAGAATCAAGAGGCCTAGTTCTCCACTGTCCTCCCAAAAGTTCAGACACTGGGCGCTCTGTGACTTATACAAATATACTAACACTTAAGACTCTGATGTGGTTTATGACAAACAGTGGCTTGACAGAGAAGAGGTATACAGCCAAGGTGAATCTAAAATGCTCCACCCGTATTCCTGACTACATTTCACCTACTAATTATATACTTTATAAGCATATTGAGGGGAGGTAAATGGTTATAGAGAAACAGAGAATGGGAAAAAGTATAATAAACTACAGGATATTTGCACAACCATGACACTAAAAGATTTGACTTGTAGTTATTCTCTTGGGTACCCTGAGGTTAACACGTAATACCCATTCAACTAAGCCTCTATAAACAGTTGGGTTTTCCGCAATCACAGCCACTATTCCCACTTCAGTGGGCAGCAGTGTTCAGAGAAAAGCCAGATTTAGCTCTTGTGCAATAAACACCAGAAACCAAAAGAGCTAGGAAAGCTGTTTACGTCTATGCCCACCAGGAACCCTTCTCTGCTATAACCGCATGAATGAACTGGTAAGAGTGAGGTCTCAACAAAGCCTCAAGATGGACGTTGTTAACTAGTCGCTGCCCTCCAAGTTTTTGGCAAGACAGATTAATGAAAAACAGGTAACTTCTTTTTATACAGGCTCAGTATATTTACAAGCAGAAAGGAATTCTGTACTCTTCAAAGCATTTAGCTATCACCTTATGTAGTATTTAAGGTAGACAGGAAGAACAATCATTTCCAAGTATTTCTATGCACTCTTTACAAACATTATCTCATTTAAATTCTCAAAATAATCAAAAGGGTAGGAATTATCACCCCATTTTACAAACACAGAAATTAAAGGACAGAGGGGATGAATAATCTGCCTAAGGTTCCAGAGCAAGTAAGTAGCAGAGAAGGCAAGAATCATCACTTCGTTCTCAGGCACTGCAGCAAGTAACGATGTACAGGCATTTTATAACGACCACAGCACCTACACAATTCTCATGCAGAGAAACACCATTTTACAGAAAATAACTTCCCAGTGTTGTCAAGATTTGACCTGAGCTTTCCAATGAACAGCTCAAGGCAGACTGCACAGTTAAAAAGAGATCATCAAGTACTATAGTTACCAGTAAGGCCAAGAATAGAACACAGGTCTGCTGACCCTTGCACCAATGCCCAATCAGGCATGTTCTTTTGGATGCTGACACCCTTCTCAAGTTCCAAGTCACTTGCGAATAGCAAAGAAATGAGTTAATAATTCTGGTAGACAGAAGAAAATGTAAGCCAGGCATGGTAGCGTGCACCTGTAATCCCAGCTATTCAGGGGAGGATCACTTGAGCCCAGGAGTTTGAGACCAGCCAGGGCAACAGAGTTAGATCTTGTCTCATTAAAAAAGAGAGAGAGAGAGAAAGAGAGAGAGAATGTGAAAAGTATCTATATTAGAGGGATTTGCTATCAAAAGGGGCATGACTATAAGAATTCTACCCAGCAAGTTCTGAATCAACAACACTGGTACATGCAAATCTCATCTTCTGCAGCAAAAAGTAAAAAATGACCTCTGCCCTCCCCTCCCTGTGGGCTGTGAATGATTAGCTTGGCTATGTTGATAACTAGAGAAAATAAGAAAACACAAGATGAGTGCCTCTCCCAGCTCATTATAATACTTACAGATTTACCCTACTACCAAACTCCTCCAGTGAAATGCAAAAGACAGCAAGGATACTATGAATATTTAGCAAATGTCAGGCATAATAAATCCTCCATTGCTGCAAACAACTCTCTCATTAGTTCCAATGATGGTGACTGATGAAGACTTTGGAAATAGGAAGACTGCTGGGTGCTAGAGAAGGGAGAAGAGCTACAGTGTGGGAAACTGTGAAGGCGGAGGAGTGATGGGGAAAGGTCTCAGCGAAGAGGCTAGTGGAAAAGACAACCAGAGAACTAGCTCAAAAGGTTGGTGTACTGAGAATGCCTCTGAAGGAGAAAAAAGGCTATTTATTTACGGAGTCACACATCATCAATAAGAAGGGAAAATCAAGAGCAAAAAGAAAAACAGAGTAGAAGAACTTAACTAGGTTAAAGGTTACTCACATCTGCTTCCACTACGGAGATAAAACACTAAGTAAAATTACCCAGCATTTCCAAATGCCAGATGGTAGAATTTAGATTTAATGCTTAATCTTCCAATTATAAATTTATTTTTTCAAACTGAAAGATAAAATAATTGTCAAGATAGTTCTGTATCAAATTCTTCATGGTTTGCAACTTTTAGCAGAGCAGAGACAGAACTTGAGAGGCTACAATCTGAGTGATCAGGAGAAATCTACTCACTGATCTCTTTTTTACTCAGCCAAACCAAACTTCCTACACTCGGGCAAAGGCATTTTAATTTTTAATCATATCAAACTTCAAGTCACTGAAATCCCCAGAAAACTTAAAATATGTATCTCAATATTCCATATTAAATAACTCTACCACCCTGTTCTGGGAAGGGTAAGAAATAAGTTGATTATATAGATTGGCATCATAATACATCTTAGTTTAATGTTCATAAACAGGTTTCTCTCTCTCTGTTTTTTACCATTCTCAATATGATCCATCCTAGCATATGAGATGCGTAATACTTAAATTTAATTGTCATTGACTGATGCAAATCATCCATTTATATATACAAGACTATACTTGAAATCACAAAACCCTTCTTCCCCATGAGTTATCACTGTCCTTGAGGTACTATACAGTAAGTGTCCAGAAAAACAGCTCATTTTTAAAAAGACAGAATTAAACAAGAGGAAATCAGTAAACAACACCCAATTAAAAAATTAAGCCAAAAAACCCAAATTATCCGCATACTTTTATAGTAGGTATTCTTCCATCCATCTCCCACCTCCACTCCCTAAAAAAGCAGCTCAATGTCTAGGCAGATTAAACATGGATCACTCCTCCCAAAGTCCTGAAGAGTGTTTCTGGTTAATGAGTCCTCCCTTCGCCTTCAGACAGTGGAGTGGCTGCTCCAACTCCATCCCATCTGCCCTATCCCGTGGCCTAGCCAGAGGGAAGACTCTCTCCCCATCTGCCTCTACACCACCAGGGAGGAGATGAGGAGGGAGGCAACCATAGGGAAATGAGAATGAATCCCTTCCCCGCATTCTCTTCATATAATTTCACTCTGTATTTTCCTCAGCAAATCCTTCTACCTCACGTTTATCGGGCACATTTGTCAGCTCTGACCCCCAGCTTTGTGAAATACTAAGTAGTTTTTTGTAAAGCTCCATTTAAGCAATTTATAAGATCCCCTTGTACATCTGTCCAGTGGAAAGTGCAAACTCTCAGGGCTAGAATATTAAAGAGTTAAAACTCCTCTTCAAAACAGAGCAACATTGAAAAATGGAAAAAATCTCCCAGAACTCAAAGTATAATAAGCCACAAACCTCTGGTTTGGTTGATGATTTCTGCCAATTACCAAATTCAAACTAGTGATAAAATGCTATTTCCTATTCCAGCCACTATGTTTAAAATTTGATGTTAACTCTCCAACAATCCTTCCCCCACAACTAACCCTCTGTTCCCAAAGACCTTTCTGTTCTTAGAGTTACAACAGAAGTCTATGTTCTCCAGGCGGATAAGCATAATCTGTCACTTTACTATCTAAAAATCATGAACTCAAATGAAAAGTCAAGGGAGTAAAACGGAGAGAATTCTGGAGGCCAGCCCGAGTCTGAGCACAGCGCAGGGTTAAAGGAAACCATTTCATAAGATCAAATGTGGAGAGGCAGCAGGAGCAAAGAGGAAAAAATCAAGTTACATAAAGTCCAATTGTACTCACTGTTTCCTTATTGGGAAGCAGCTCCTTTCTAATTCTGAAGAAGTTCTTCCCGTACTGCCTGAGTCCCTTAACGAAGCGTTTCTGTGATAAAAAGAAACAAATGGGATGTAAAAACCAAAAACAAAACAGGATGTCAGCAAAGCAAAGATATCTACAATCAGCAGAATAACAACCACAAAAAAAGTCTCGGCTAGGGAATACTGCTGAGGCTCGGAGAGTATGTCAGCAGCTCAGCTGGGACCCACTGGCCAGGGCAGGCCCCAGCTACCTTCATCAGGACCCCAATCCCACCCACCAGGCAGGGCAGCGCGTTTAAGAGAAGGACGTCCTGCGTCTGAGGCTAAGAAGCAATCTGTCCCCTCTGCCACCAGGCACACATTCTGGTGCACGAAGGTATAAATATGCTCCATGTTTTAATAAAACACAACTGCTTTCCCACCTGAGAACCAAGCTTCCCAGAAGTGTCGAGCAGAAAGGGGAAACAGAACCAAACCCGGTGACTCTTCTCCAGAAGGGAACCCTAGGGGGTTAAAAGGCCGCTTTCTTTAATCCAAAGAATTTGCCAGGAGGCACCGGAAGGCACCAGTATCACAGAAGCCCACCGGGAACACGAAAGCCAGCCGGCCTGCCCCGCCGTCCGTCATTAAAAGCCACTCCGAGACACCAGAGAATAACCAGCACCCCTTCCGCCCTCCCGACGCCACTCGCCGCCCCCATCCATTTCCGCAGCAGACTCGTCCCTAACCCCAGCCCGGACACTTTCACTTTGTCCCATGCCTCCCGAGCACCCCTCCCCGCCCCGGTGGGGGCAGCTCCTGGCTCCGAGCCCCCACCTCGGGGCTCCCAGCCTGGTCCCGGGCGGCCGACCCCAGCAGCCACAGGTAAGCGCCCGGGGTCCGGGGCGGCAAGAGGCCGTCGCCTGTCACTGGGCTCCGGCTCCACAAAGCGCAGGGCGGAGGCGGCTGCGGGTGGCTCGGCGTGTGACCGCGGCGGGGCCGCGCGGCGCGGGGCCCGGGGGGCGCGGGGCTGGGGCCGCCGCCGACGGGGGAGGAGGCAGGAGCGCGGCGCGCAGAGCCCGGCGCGGCCGCGGGCGGCTGCAAAAGGCGGCCTGGATTGCCGCCGCCCTCCTGTCCGCCAGCCGGGGCCCCGCGCCCCGGCCCCGGCCCCGCCCCCGGCCCGACCCCCACCCCGAGGCCGGAGCCTCCAGGGCACCCGGCGCTGGAATCTGTGTCCTCCTTCCGGACAGGAGAACATCAAGGCGGTAAAGCACAGAAACTTCCTCCCTACCGCAGCAAGCGTGGGGAGAGGGCGCCCACAGGGCTGGGGCCCTTCCCAGGCTGCTGGGTCTCCAGCCCACGTTCCGGATGGACGAAGTCGGCGGCACCCTGGCCGCACGCCCTCCGCCCCAACCCCGCCTCAACTGCGAAATGGGGGGCTGGCCCCGACGCCCCCCGCGGTCCCTTCCGGCCCGCGATTGTGGGCGGCCTCTCCCTGGCGGCCCAGGCATTAGCCTGCACTTCCCCGGGCGCCGCTTCACAACTAAATCACCGCGGAAGCTTCCCAGCCAATAAATCACCTGCCCACCGGGCAGAGGGTCCCTCCCACTCCCTGTGTTTGAGACCCGCCAGGCGGATTCAGTGAAGGGCCAGACTTAGCCTTTTAAGACCAGTCTGCAACCTCCTATTCCAGTAGTGGAGGCTTTGCGTTTTTGAATTTCACCCTTGCTGAGATATGACTCAGCATTGTCAATTTTCAATATAATTCATACACTTCGAAGGGAAAATCTCTCAAGGCACAAGAAAGCAGCAAGCTCTCCTCTAGTGTGAGGAGTGACCTTTGTTACTTGACAAAAGTATCGTTTATATGATCAACAGGCATCCTACGCTGTGTGCACACAGCATATCACCGGGAGAGACGGCACGGAAAGATGGCCCTGCCCTCAAGGAGCTGCAGTCTGCCCAGGAAGGCAGACAGGTAAACAAACCAGTCCTAGGGCCTGCAAGAAAAGCAGCAGAGGAACAAAGGGTGGTGGGTGGAGCTAGGAAGAGGAAGCAACTTACTCTGCTTGCTGATGTCTTAGAGGAAGTGACAAGGAAGAGTGTGAGCCTGCCAGGTGGGCTCCAGCAGGGCTTCCAGCAGAAGTCAGCCAGGAAAAGGCACAGAGAACATTCTGGGAACTGCAAGGAGGACAGGGTGTGCAGAATGGAGTGCCAGCAGATAAGACGAAAGAGGCAGGCAAGGATCGGGTTGCAGAGAGCCCTTCAGGCCTCACGGAAGAGTTCCTAATTGTAGGCTGGCAGAAAGGCTGAAGCTGGAGCTTTCCATGAAAAGACTGGATGAGGACTGTGCCAGTGGCAGTGTGGCCTAAGTGTAGATTAGGGACAGACCAGTTAAAGAGGCTGCTGACACAGTTCAGGTATGAGATGAGGACCTCAACTACTGGCACACTCCACCTCAGTAATCAGAATTCCTGCCGCTTAATCCATTCTTCAAGTATTCAGGTATTTACTGAGCACCTAGCTGAGAGGGGTCTAGGCAGATAATAAAGGTTGCCATGGACCTTTACTGAACTGTGATTCATTTTTGCACGTAAGATAAATATGTGTGAAGTCATTACAGAACATTCTGAGATGTCATCTGGCCAAGCATAAAGAAGTGAGGTGCAGCTCATCAGTGCAGCAAGGGACCCAAGAAGGCTAGACTGCAGTGGTCTGTAGTAGTTCAGAATGCCTTCGCCAAGGCAGTGACATCAGCCAGATCACAAGGGGTGGGCAACTATTGCAGGGGTGGGAGGTGACTTGGTGACCGGGCCCTCCGTGAAGGTCAGAGGTGGAGAATGGGAGGTGGGTTATGGGAGACAGTCTACACAGACTTGGGGCGGGCAATCTGGAGTGAGCCAAGCTGTGGAACGCCAGGGCCATGCAATCTGAATGTGGGCTTGATGCCAAGTGACATCTAACAGGTCCAGTAAAAGAGGCCTACACAATAAAGGCAGCATGTGAGAAAGGCTGACTCTGGAACATCAGGGTAATGTGGCAGAGTTGGACAAACAAATTCAGATCCTGTTTCTTCCATTTATTGTGATGCAATCCTTTGAACATCATCCATTCAACCAATAGTTACTAAGTACCTACTATATGCCAGGAGCCTCATATATATTAATTCGAAATCTTTACAACCTAAGAAGAAGTACAATTATTATCCTCATTTTACAGACAAGGAAGCTGAGGCACAGACAGGTAACTAAGATCAACTCCTCAGAGACAAAGCCAGAATTCAAACTAAGCCCCCTCAAATCCTCAGAGCCACACTCTGTAAAATGCAGGCAGGCGTCTACAGTGGTAACTATTTTCTGTTACCATTTTCTATGAGTCTGTACTTTCCTTTTCTCGGGTCCAATGTCAAATCATAAAGTCCTCAGTATTCTTCCTAAGAAGTGTCTTTCGGCCGGGCGCGGTGGCTCATGCCTGTAATCCTAGCACTTTGGGAGGCTGAGGCGGGCAGACCACAAGGCCAGGAAATCGAGACCATCCTGGCTAACACAGTGAAACCCCATCTCTACTAAAAATACAAAAAATTAGCTGGGCGCGGTGGTGGGCACCTGTAGTCCCAGCTACTGGGGAGGCTGAGGCAGGAGAATGGCGTCAACCCGGGAGGCGGAGCTTGCAGTGAGCCGAAATTGCGCCACTGCACTCCAGCCTGGGCAACAGAGACTCTGTCTCAAAAAAAAAAAAAAGAAGTGTCTTTCAACGCCCTCCTTTCCTGCTCATGCTAGTGGCAGTCCCAGGCCAGACCTTTATCTCTCTTTCCTAATAACTAGGCTATTAACCGTCTCCCCCATCCAGCCATTTAAAAGCCTCTGCCAAGGAATTTTTCCCAACTATAGATTTCATCCTGAGTCCCACCTTATCTGGCCCTTAGCCCCTACCTAAGAACAGCATGGTGGTCTCTGCAGGACAGTGTTTACACTCCTTAGCCCGGAATTCAAGGCCCTCCAGGATCCTGGCCCTGCCCACCTTTCCAGCCAGATGTCCAGTAATGCCAACTGGCCCACATTGGGACCTCTGTCTCAACTCCAGAATCTGGGTAAGGCATCTCCAGGTTCACCTCAAAATCTCTACTACTCCCAAATGAAACCAGATGTCCAGTTACTCTCTCATTAGTTTATTTGTATAAGGCTTGCTTACCCAAAAAGTCCATAAACTCTTAAAATAATTACATCTTACACCTAGTGCCTCCATATAACACTAGGCAGTTGATGCTCACCACATTTTTTGTCTCCTTTAAAAATTATTTATCTATTAACGATGAGGTCTCACTATATTGCCCAGGCTGGTCTCAAACTCCTGGCCTCAAGCAATCCTCCCGCTTTGACCTCCCAAAGTGTTGAGATTACAGGTGTGAGTCACCGCACCTGGACAAGTGAAACCAACCATGAGATGCTGAGGGCCTGGGCTAGGGTGGTCACAGTGGAAATGGACTGTTGAAAGCCAGAAGGTCCATTTTGAACTCTCCTAACAGAGCTGACCTCTTGCTCCATGATGCCAAACTCTCCTAGTTTTGCTCATACCACTTGGCCTAATTCTCTACTCAACCTCTAAATGCTGGAGTCTCCCCAAAGCTTTGTCCTAGGGCTTTCTGCTATATATATCCTCTCCCCATATGATCTCCACTGTTCCCTTGGCTCTAAATATCTTTCGAGATTGTCACTGGTATTTCTAAGACTAAATCTATGGTCCAAGTCCACTGGGAACACTCAACTTGAACGTTTCACAGGTATCTTAAACTAATTACTTCCAGAAATAGGAATTTGACATCTGGTGGTGAACACAGACCTACCACAGCTGTCAATGTATGTCAATATAATGCTATCAAGAGCAAAAGCACCCTTGGCCCCACTTTAAAAAAAAAAAAAAAAAAAAGGAAGTAAAAGCTTCATGTGGCCTGTACTGTTACTTCTCTATGGAAAGCCACAAGGCCTCAAAACCAGCAAAACATCTGCTTCTCAGAGACCAGCCTTTAGCTTGTGGTTTACCAGAAATGTAGAGTAGCCTTGAAAATCGAAACAAAGACGACCACTCACAGTAGTCAATGATTGGAAGGGGTCACACGTGAAAGAGACTTCTGTTGCGGCTGTCTCCTTTCCCTCTATAAATTCATCACTCTTCAAATGAAGACCCCGAAGTTTTTAAGACTTTAACAATTAACACTATTGACTTATAAATCAACAGGCCCTATAAGCCTCTAAATGCAAGTTCATGGAGACAGTTTGTTTCTTAAGAGTCTTCTAGTTGTTGAGCTGAAATTCGGCATTTCCAGTGCTGAAATTCAAGGTCTCATGAATTATTTCTGTGTCCATTAGTTTTTCTATCACTCCCAGTGTATAGATATTAGAATAGCAGGATGCCAAGGGTAAAGGAGGAAGGAAATATAGAAGGCAAGTCACTGACTTGGCCACTGCTGCCAGCGCTGGGCAGCTCTGCTGTTTATGCTCCCCAGCTCATAGCCTGCCCACTCTCAGACGCACGAACTGAGGGTCTTGGGATGTTGGCACTTGTTTCTCTGGTGTGTTCATGCCCAACCAACCCAACTAGGTGCTGCTCCTTGGAAACATAAAACAAGTCCTTTTCTGTTTGTGTACCCCCATAGCCAGGTGAGATCCAAATATAAATAAATATTTATGGCAAGGAGATTGTTGCTTTGTGTTACAACTTACGTTTATGATTTTGTGCTCTAATTTTTAGATAAACTGCTATAGTTTTCCACTATTGAGCTGAATTTCGTATCACCATCAAAAGTTACCTACCTACAAGTCCCTAGTAGAGAAAATTTAACTTCTGGCTTTAAAGAAGTAAGTTACCTGAACCCAGCATTACTAGCCTTGGGTTTTAATAGAACCTGGAAAGCTCTATTTTGCATTTTCGCTACAGTGGAAAGAACGCAAGGTTCAAACTTGGAAGCCATGTGATCTAGTCTGCTCCTCTGTTCCAAAAAGGAAATTCTGACATGGCTGTTTAGACCTAGCCACTTTAGAAACAGCTATATTGGAATAAAAATAACAATAACATAAAAATAAAAATAACCACGTCAAAATGCATTAAATTAATGTGTTCAAAAGTTCCTCATGCTATTGCTTGAGCCCACCCCGTCATAGTCCCCCAAGCCTTGTGCCTCAGCCTCACTGGTCTGCCTAGATACTGGTCCTCACCTCTCCACCTTTGGGATGGCACGTGGGCCTGGTGCAAGTAGCATCACCATTAACCTACTGATGAGTACAAACGGCATTGATTTTTACATGCGTCATGGTATGAGAAAGGCAGGGAAACACCACCCTAGAACAATAAAAATGGTGAACACTGAGCGCTATAACGTGCCAGCCACTGTCTTAAAGGCTCTAATGCACTAACTCATTTAATCATCACAACAACCTTATGAGGCAGAGGCTACTGCTATTCCCATCTTACAGGTGGGAAAAGTAACCATGTATCACTAAATCCTTGAATCAGGCTGGGAGGGTCAAGGGGGACCAGTGTAAAAAATTGGGAAGCCTCAGAGCTGTGGTGGGCCTAGGAATGGAGCCGAGGGTGCAGACAAGGGATGTGATGATGTGGCTGCTGCCTGTGTTTGCATCCCAAGATATTGTTTCCCAAAAATTCTATGTGTGGATAGAGAATACTGAGCTGAGAGTAAACCCTGAAAGGGTAAGGTGTGCGAATTCCCCTCATCTACACATGAAACTCCCAGCATGTCTCATTCTGGCATCATCCCAGGTGCTGGACCTGACCCCTATCTGCAGTAGCAAGAGAGCAGAAGACAGGGGCTAAGCTATAAAAATGCCTAAAAGATACCTCTGCATTAACCCCTGGCTGAGAGCTTTCAAAATTAACTCCCTCTGGTGAATTTTAACTAGCGTATCACAGTCAGAAACTCACCATGACTTCTGAAAAGCGACATCTACTCAGTCCTCTTACATAACTGTTTGGAAAACACTGTAGGTATTAAAATGATTCCCACTGTGAAAATGGCTCCTTCTGTTTTACCCTGATTTCTGCACAAAATTTTATGTTAATAACTTATTGGTTCACAGGGGACAGAAAAGTAGGCAGATCTGCTAGGAAGCAAACTACAGCTCCCCCCAGGAGACACACAGGCAGTGGGTAAGAGGAACAGACCCATGGCTCCACTGAAGACACAGAGCAGCAGACGAAAAAGACATGTCCTAAATGTTAAATGGTAAGGAGGGGTAGGGTGAAAAAAGGGAACACGGATGCCAGGCAGAAGAAATAAAAGCCTTCCCAAACATTTGTATTACATGATGCTGGCTCTCACTGATAAACCACTGGATGAGAACTGTACTTCATCCATATCATCCTGTTGGTTGCAGATCCCGTCACCCCATATCTAAAACATATTTCCTTCTGGAGCTTTACTGTTGATACTGCTTTGAGATGTATCATTTGGTTTTGGTTTTACATATTTAACATTTTAATGAAAGGGTGACTTGAGTAAGGCACTACTTTTTCAATAAATAGCAACAGAACCAATTTGCCTGGGAGGAGACCTGCCAGCAAGTCATGAGGGGCGTTTCCAAAATTTCCAGTATAGGCTGCTCCCAATTTCTGCCTCCACTTTAAAAACACTTTGCACTTACTAGTGTTATTCCAGGAGAGCCAGTTAATAGTTTAATGAAACTAGTTAGAGTTTAAAGGCAGCAAATGGGATAATTTAAAATAATCATCCCATTTTTATTGATGGTTCTCAAATCTCTCTCCAGATCTGACATTTTGCCCTAGCTCAGACTGGCACCTACACTTTCTATTCAGACTAACGTCCTCCATAGTTTTAGGACATCACCATCCCAACTTGGGCACTGACAGCCCACAGGCCACATCCTCCTCAAGCAGCAACTCAGGAACCCAGAGAACTGACTGAAATAGTTCAGTGTTTCTTGAGCTCCCCAAGGCCTTCAGGCTTCTGTGCAGAGTGGAAGTGGTAGTGGTAGTGGCACAAGTATGCTAATTGCCACAGTACACTCTCCAAGGTAAGTGTAACCGGGCCCATTCTACAGAAAAAGAAACTAAAGGTTAGGTAAATTAAATCTCCTGGCCCATCCACATCTAATCATCATCAGGGCCAGGATTCAAGTCCAGTTCTAACAACAAAAGCCATGCCAATGGTAACAGAGTGTGTGTGAGCTGCTCAGTACTTCTGTGTATTAACTCATGCCATTAAAGTCCGTAGATGCCATAGGGTGACCCAGAGCCACACTGGGTAGGCCCCTCCAGGCATTCCTTTGTCTTCCAAATACCAACTGAGGTGCAGGCTTATTACCCTTACGTTACTACTGGCACAAGTAAAACTTCTTCCTGCATATACCTTAAGACGGGGGTCTCCAGTCCCCAGGGTACAAACCACTACCAGTCCATCGCCTGTTAGGAACTGGGCCACAGAGCAGGAAGTGAGCGGCAGGCAAGTGAGCAAAGCTTCATCTGTATTTACAGATGCTCCCCCTGGCTTGCATTACCGCCTGAGCTCTACCTCCTGTCACATCAGCAGCGGCATTAGATTTTCATAGGAGCACGAATCCTATTGTGAACTGCGCATGTGAGGGATCTGGGTTGCGTGCTTCTTTTGAGAATCTAATGTCTGATGATCTGTCACTGTTTTCCATCACCCTCAGGTGGGACTGTCAAGTTGCAGGAAAACAAGCTCAGGGCTCCTACTGATTCTACATTATAGGGAGTTGTATAATTAATTCATTACATATTACAATGTAATAATAATAGAAATAAAGTGCACAATAAATGTAATGCGCTTGAATCATCTTGAAACCATCCTTCCCCTCAGCCCATGGAAAAGCTGTCTTCCACAAAGCTGGTCCCTGGTTCCAAAAAGGTTGGGGACCTCTGCTGTATACCACTGTAGTCTTATAAACATGGTTTACTTAATTAACCTAAACATTTAAAATGTTTCCTCTCTTCAATAATAGATTAACCTTAGCTTACTGTAACTTTTTTCACTTTATAAAGTTTAAAATTAACCTCATGGGCCTAGCACCTCAAATCTCCCCCGCTTCTCTCTCCCCAAGCCAGCTTGCCCTCTCTTAGCTCCCTGTGGCCCTATTTCTGTCAGCTGCAGCAGAGTTCTCCTAGAAGAAGTGCCTGGCGTGCTCTCTGTCCATTCCCACTCCTTCCATCAGTCACCATGCCCTCTAGATTCATTCTTCATGGAGTTTCCTGTTCGGCATGCTCCTCGGTTTTTGCAGGGGCTCTGCCAACTACAGGGCCACGTCATGCCAGTGACTGCACTGGTCTCCTCCCTGGCCTCAGTGTGTCTCCACACCCCTCCCCCCAACATTCCAGTTCTGAGCATTCTGTATATTAATGTGTTCTCTTATTTGAAGACCTGTGACAATTCCTAGTACGTCCAAACTATCGGTCGGCTAGTTAGTTAACAGCCTCCACAATTGGGTTCCCAATCACCTACACCACCATGTAGTGAAGTTAGTTACTGCAGTACCCCATCCTGATTCCTTTCCCTGGGTTTTTACCAATGCCTTTCTCTCTTACCCAATCTAGAATGTCCCCTCTTCACTTCTGCTTATTCAAACACATCAACTCAACTAACATTCATTGAGCCCTCATTCTAGTGAACACACTGTGCAAAGAGCACAGCACGAGGCACTGAGTGAACAAGGAGCACAGCACGAGGCACTGAGTGAACAAGGAGCACAGCACGAGGCACTGAGTGAACAAGAAGCACAGCACGAGGCACTGAGTGAACAAGGAGCACAGCACGAGGCACTGTGCGAAGCGTGTTCCAGTTTCAACTCTATCCCTACACAGAGTCCGCTCTGCTCTCCCTTCTCTGAAAAACAACAATTCCTGTTTACGACTAGAATTAATAAGCACTTCTGCCATTAAAAGGCCTATAGATCTTCCACCAAATTGTGGATTCCTTTCCAGCAAGAGGTGAGTATTTCATGTCTTGTGTAATCTTCAGAGTGCCTGGCAAACTGTAACCAAGCAATATGATAACTGTTGGGTGGCTGCATGGGTATTGTTTTTGGTCCTAGAGTTTTCCCTGAAACATAATACATGTTTGGTAGGATGGAAACAAAATTTCTAATCAATGTTAGATTTGTTTCTTTTTTTCCAAGAAGAATGGAGAAGTAAATCATATTTTAAAATAGGATTGATTACTTGGACTCTCAGTGCAGAAAACACTGTTTTATATCTATTCATCTCAGAGGAATAAAGGGTGTGATACTTCTTAAGGTACTTCTTAAGATACTTTAAAGGAAAGTTTACATATATATACACATATACATATACATATACCCAAACTTAAACTCTTGAAATAAAAGCACATGTCGGAGATTATATGCTGTATGCTGGATATCCATGAGGAAAATTTTCCCACAAACAACCTGGCATGGTTCAGTAACTAAATAACTACATCCCCCGTACTGGTAACTAGCCCTATCTCAGGACTACTGTGTTCCTGGGTGCAAGATGGGTGTCTAGGCCTCCACCATCTTCAAAGCCTCAATTTCTATGTCCCTGGTTCTCTTAACAATGGAACAGTAGTAAAGCAGGGTAGCCTCTTGGTCCTACATAGAGACAAAAGGAGGACTCAACTATTTCCAAAAAGACATCCTGTCTTGCATGCTATGTTTTGTCAATTGTCTTAAATACCTTTAATATCTAATAACACCACTTCCACTTGGTTCTCCCTCTCTGGACATGTGTCTTTGAAATAAATCCTAGTTTCAGCACACACAAAAAAGGCCTGTTTCCCAGGCTAGTCCCAGAAGATTCTATGGTAATTACAACAGGATCCCAAATCCAAGCCCTCTGAGTAACAGTCCATTCATTTCTAAAAGAAGTCCTCTCTAGGGTCAAATATGGCAGCTGTTTAGCTGACACAGAGGAGTAATACCAAAGAGTTTTCTTTTCTGTTTCCTTTCTTTTCCTCTTTTTCCTAATCTTCCAAAGGCCAAAGAGAATGAGAAGGAGCACTTGGGAAGGTAGATCTAATATAATCCTGCCTGGCTGTTCTACCCTCCTCAGTTCATGAGTATCATGATAATGGACAGCTCCTGGTTTAAATCATTGTTTTATTCCATCACCCCACCACTAGCAACCCCCAGTTAAGATTAGCTATAGAAACATAACACAAAGGGTGACTGAAGCGCCAGGTCTTTCAGTGTGTGAGGCCAGCAAGAGTCCAACAGCCCCTCAATGTCCCAGCTGACTCTTCTGATGATATGCTCAGAAATGTCTACAGAAGCCGAGCAGGGGCCAGCTCAACACCCCCTGCCACACCTGCGCTATCGGTGGAATCAGAGAATGAGAAAGCTAGAAAGAAGCTTTAGAGAACTACGCTGGTTGAAACCCTCATATTACTGATGAGGACCATAAATCATTTAACTGAAATTAAACCAACAAATCAAACCACACATACCCACAAAATCTTTACATTTGTGACAAACTATATTTTCTAGAGGTGGCCACTCCAATACAGATTCCATCCCACATGCTCTAACAATGTGATAATGACACTCCTTCACTGACAGGTGGGTCTCTCTGTTCTCTCCTCCTGAGCCTGGGTACACTTTTGTAACTGTCTTGACCAACAGAATGTGACAGAATGATACCAGGTGACTTCTAAGACTACATCATACAAAGCAACACAGCTTCTGCTGGGCTCTCCCTCTCTGGACACATGTCTTTGAAGCCCTGAGCTGCCAGATTAAACAGTCCGGCTTGCCTAAAGTCACCACGCTGGAGAGACCATCAGGGATGGAGAGGTGCTACAGAAACCCTAGCTATTCTAGTCCCCAGCCATTTGAGTCTTCCTAGCCCAGACTCATAAGTGAAGAAGCCTTCAAGATGATTCCAATACCACCTATCACTTGACTGCAACCTCATGAAAGCCTAAGCCAGACCTGCACGGTGGAGCCATTCCTAAATTCTGGTCCCACAGAAACTGTGAAAGATAATAAATGATCATCATTGCTTTAAGTTGGGCTAATTTTTATTATCAGGGGTAACGTGTTACATAGCAATAGGAAACTAATACAAGATTCATTATTAAAACCACTAAAAACTTTAACCTGTTAGTCACTATTAATTTAAGCAAACAAATAAGCAATCTTCCAATGACGCTACCCCAATTTGCATGCCTGTCACTCTCTATAACCTTACTCTGCTTCATTTTAAGGCCTAGCTCTTATCACCATATGTGATATGATTAGATGACACGATATAGGCTACGTTACTGAATATATGAGGAAAGGGCCTTTGTTTTGTTCACTATTATATCCCCAGCACCTAGAACAGCACTTGACAACATACAGCAGGTGCTTGACAACCACTGGTTCAGTACAAGAACGTATCTGGAGATGATCGGGCTTAGTGTTCCTCCAAGGCTATTTGACCTCTCATCACCTGTTCTCCAGTTTGACTCAACGTCTCTTAATATATATTCACTGCACTGTTAAGTTTCTAACTCTCTAACTACTACTGACAAAACCATTAGATGTTCTTCGTTCAAACCCACTAGAGGAACTACACCATCCCCTCCGTGATGCCAGCTCAGCATCCAAAGTAGAGCCAGTGATTTCCTTTGTCAACACACCTGCATGCCAAAAACCCTTCCCAGGAGGTCTCAAATATCAAATAAAAGTTACTCCATTTTTCATTCAAAGACCATGTGCCCAATGGGAAAATAACCTCATGTTGTGGTTTAAATAGCAACTGCACCCACTAGCACAGCCCATTGAGCTATCCTATATATACATCTCTGTCAGTGCCCCTCTGGGTCTAGATAATTACACTGAGTACACTGAAGTCCTTTCATTATTGCAGGCCCAACAAAAAGTACTGCCACTGGGCGAATATCAGAAAGCATGCATCAATGCACTTTCAAGTCAAATGAGAACTGGCTAGTTAAGCAGCAGCATTAACAGATGTAGAGATTGTGCCAGCCAAATGCCTCTTGCCAATTATGGCCACACAGCTACGCCGAAATTAAAAATAACCCAACACGGCCAGGTGCATTGGCTCATGCCTGTAATCCCAGCACTTTGGGAGGCTGAGGCAGGCGGATCACAAGGTCAGGAGTTTGAGACCAGCCTGGTCAACATGGTGAAACCCCAACTCTACTAAAAATACAAAAATTAGCCAGGCATGGTGGCGTGTGCCTGTGATCTCAGCTCCTTGGGAGGCTGAGGCAGGAGAATTGCTTGAACCCGGGAGACAGAGGTTGCAATGAGCTGAGATTGTGCCACTGCACTCCAACCTGGGCGACAGAGGGAGATTCAATCTCAAATAAATAAATAAATAAATAAATAAATAAATAAATAAATAAATAAAATAACCCAACACTCATAACAGAATCCAAATGGGCATGGGAGGCTCCTTCTCTCCCTACAATATCACCCTACAGTCTCTACATAAATGCCCCTGTAAAGTGGCTCCTAAGTAGGTCATTAAAATGTTCACCTTTCCTTGGCAAAGTAGATCTCAACACAGGAGGAAAGAGAAATAAGCTAAAAAAAGAAATGTGGATTGTCTAGAAGTTACAAGGGAACAAAAAAGTAGAAATCCTCCGTGAGAGGATTTTGCAAAAACTGTAATTAAAGGAATCTAGACCAGTGGTTGCCCGATAGAAATATAAGCCAAAAATGTAAGTTTTACTCTTCTAGTAACCATACTTTAAAAAGAAACAGGTAAAATTAATTTAAATGTTTTATTTAACTAAAAAGATCAAAAATATTATCATTTCAACATGTAATCAATATAAAAGTTAGTAATGAAATATTTTACATTCTTTTTCTTCCTGCTCAGTCTTTGAAATCAGTGTGTATTTTACACTGACCGTGCATCTACACTTGGGCCAGCACATTTCAGATGCTCAACAGCCACAAGAGACCAGTGGTTACCATATTGGAAAGCACAGGTCTAGAATAATCCTAACTTCTTTTTTTGTAAAATACTGAAACATCCAAAGCACTCCAAGTTTTCTATTAGGGAGGCAAAATAACTATACTGTTAGAATCATGGGCAACGATATTATAAATTCCTAAAATAAAACCACATAGGGCCGTTATTTCAAATTACATAAAACTTGTCTTCCAGAAGAATTCGACCAAATGCCAAAGTTCTTAAGATCTGCCCGCCCCACTTCCCAAACAAGGGAAACTGAAGACCCCGACCAGCACCAGGGCCTTCCTTCAGCTCCTGATACAGGAGGGGCTCCTGGATTTTGTTTCCCCTTCATGACAATACAACATGGGACTGGGTTCCTAATTTGACTCTGTTCATTTAAAGAATGATCTCCAAGAAGAAAGGAAAATCAATGACCCCTTTAGGAAATGTAGTCCAGGGTGGGGGTGGAGGAAGCATTTCAATGACAAAAGCCAAACCTCAGTCATAATGCAGATCCCTGTCTAACAGGTGATCATTGTTTTTTTTTTCTATTACAGGCACTCTGGTCTCCCGCCTACCCCATGCAGGATGGCTATCCCCATGCAGAATGGCTGTGACTTTCAAGAGAGTCCCCCAAGGGAGGGTCCCAAGATTAGGGGCTGGTAATGGGCCCCACCACAAGGCTACGCTGCTGGCTTTTGTTTGGAACAATAGCGCTCCCATGATACCTCACTCTTGCTGACAATATTGGTAATACGGGAGCATGAACACAGCTGTGTGTAAATTACACACACAAACAGATTAGATCTGTATATTTATAAGGAATACAAACATACTAATAGCTCATTTACATACACAGCTGGATACAATGGGCTGCATGCAGAGGGGAGTTTGAGTTCCAAAGTATTTCTCTAAAATTTTACAAAAAGAAACGCTCAGATTACTGCTAACCCAGGCTGAGACTTCTGCTCCCCCCACCCCCATGCAGTATGTCCCCAGAAATAGAGTCCTTTTCATCCTCGTTTGTGATATTTGAGATGCTATGAAGGAGAAACCTCAACAAGTGCTGTTAGATTTCACTTTTATTATTATTTATCATTATTTTTAGAGACAGGGTCTTGCTCTGCCACCTAGGCTACAGTGGTATGATCACAGTTCACTGTAACGTGGAGCTTCCGGGCTCAAATGATCCTCCTGGCTCGGCCTCCCAAGTAGGTCAGACTACAGGTATGTGTCAGTCACCATGCCCAGCTAATTTAAAAAATTTTTTTTGTAGAGACGGGGTTCTCACTATGTTGCCCAGGCTTGGTCTTGAACTCTTGATTTCAAGCAATCCTGCTGCCTCAGCCTCCCAAAGAGTTGGGATTATGGGCATGAGCCACTGTGCCCAGCCAGATCTCACTCCTGTAGGAAAAAAGTCAATATAGGATAATTTTCAGTTAAAAAGATGTATATACATACGAAGAGGGAGACCTACTAAAACATCTGTTACAACAGCATATAGTAAGGCAGAATCTTTGCATTTTCAAAATGTTTTCATAAACTTTATTTTTTAGAGCAATTTCAGGTTCACAGCAAAATGGAGCAGAAGGTATAGGGATTTCCCATATAGATGGGTCTCTGGATTTTTCAGCTAATTTTGAAAAATAGGGAAAAGAGCAATCAGCATTTTGTGCTCACTACAGTAAACCAGGAACACAGGCATCAGGAGAGCTGGGCTCTGATTCTAGGCCTGATTCTAGCAAGGCCTCACAGTTTACTTCCGGCTAGCCATGAACACTCTCTGCGCCTGAGGTTTTCGTGGAAAGACAGCATCACAAGTACTCAAACGTAGCGTTTAAAAGTACTAACTTTTAAAATGTTGAGTGTTCCAGTAAAACAGTTAAAGAAAAAAAAAGGTAATAATCCAACTAAGTAAAAATATTAACTTACACATACCTGGATAGATAATAAGCTCATTACAGGCCCTAATTTTATTATTTAAAATGTTTACAACAAAACTCTCTAATTGATATTCTCCCTCTCTCTCTCTTTTTGCCTTGATATGGTTTCTATAAACTCTTGGTTTAAAAAAGAAAAAAGGTCCATTTCTGAGGCTTGGGTTTACTGAACTTACAGTTCCACCAGTAAATCATCTCCCAGTCTGGGCTGGAGAAGTGCTGGCCACGGTTTGATTGCTCCAGCCCCAGGTTGCCAGGCAACCCACACAAGGGGGAAGTCTGAGAACCGCTGACAGATAGCCAAGTGGCTGAAACAACAGACTTCTCTCTGTCAAAAATGTGTTTGAGAGAGCCACTTGCCCACCTCTGCTCTCTGCTAAACACTACATGATTGTAAAATCAAAATCAAAAGGCCACTGTAATAAAAACACACTTCCTGCTCAATTACTAATTGTTCTAAAGCTGTGGGGAGGCCCAGATCCTACAGTGTATGGCAACAGAAATGCGATACTGTAAATGAGATAAAGCCAGCAGCATGCAAGAAACCTGATCTAAATGCATCTCCGTAGCTTCAAGTCAGGAGAGCTGGTGTATGGAGGAATCAACTGCCTAAGAAAACACCAGGAAGAAAATAATGAATGTCAAGATGTTAAAGAAACAAACCAATCAATAACTACGAAGCTGGAGGTCAAGACTACTTAGTAATAAAACCAAGAATATTCTCCATTGTTTTGAAACACAATCTGGAGGCAATGTAAGTTTTCTCCCTCAGATGGAAAGGAGGAGCAAGAAAGGTCAATGACCCTTGGGAACCACACCCCCTGGCGGTTCCAGGTGGTTTCCCTGATACTTGACTGTAAATGGGATTACAGGAAATAGTAGCATCCTTAGGATAATGCAGGACAATAACAGGTCTGAGAGTCTAATGCAACATTTAAAATACCTATGGTGTGAGCTGGGCACAGTGGCTCACGCCTGTAATCCCAGCACTTTGGGAGGCCGAGGTGGGTGGATCACCTGAGGTCAAAAGTTTGAGACCAGCCTGGCCAACACAGTGAAACCCCGTCTACACTAAAAATACAAAAAATTAGCTGGGCGTGGTGGCAAACGCCTGTAATCCCAGCTACTGGGGAGGCTGAGGCAGGAGAATTGCTTCAACCCGGGAGGCAGAGGTTGCAGTGAGCTGAGATCGCGCCATTGCACTCCAGCCTGGGCAACAAGAGTGAAACTCCATCTCAAACAAACAAAAACAAAATATCTACGGTGCATGTACCAAGCCAGTAACATTGTGCCCAACACCAACTCTATGCAGCATCCTTCCATGAAACCACTGTATTGAAACTGTCATCTTGGACTCTGGAAACTATTTGTAGTATGTGGAAGGGGCCAGCACTGAGTGCACAGTTCTTTATCTCTTCTGTGCCATGGACCCTTTGGCAGTCTGGTAAAGCCTGACTCCTTCTAAAAATGGTTTATGGCCAGGCACGGCTCATGCCTGTAATCCTAGCACTTTGGGAGGCCGAGGCAGGCGGACATGAGGTTAGGAGATCGAGACCATCCTGGCCAATATGGTGAAACCCTGTCTCTACTAAAAATACAAAAAATTAGCTGGGCGTGGTGGCGCATGCCTGTAATCCCAGCTACTCAGGAGGCTGAGGCAGGAGAATCACTTGAACCAGGGAGTCAGAGGTCGCAGTAAGCCGAGATCATGCCACTGAACTCCAGCCTGGCGACAGAGCGAGACTCCACCTAAAAAAAAAAAAAAAAAAAAAGGCTGGGCACGGTGGCTCACGTCTGTAATCCCAGCATTTTGGGAGGCCGAGGCTGGCGGATCACCTAACGTCGAGTTTGAGACTAGCCTGGCCAACATGGTGAAACCTCGTCTCTACTAAAAATACAAAAAAAAAAAAAAAATTAGCTGGGCATGGTGGTACATGCCTGTAGTCCCACCTACTTGGGGAGGCTGAGGCAGGAGAATCGCTTGAACCCAGGAGGCGGAAGTTGCAGTGAACCAAGACCATGCCACTGCACTCCAGCCTCGGTGACAGAGGGAGACTCCATCTCAAAAAAAAAAAAAAAAAATAGAAAGTATGCCAGAGTGATATAACTGCTCTATGAACACACTAAATAACAAGAGCTAGCAGAGGGTTTTCTTTAGTTCTTGCAGGTTTTTTGTTTTTCGGGGGGGTGGGGGGGCTGTTTTGCTTTATCATGTGACCTCAGATGATAAACCCTTGGAGGGCAAGGACAGCAAGTTTTTCATCATTCAATTTCCAGTGCAATTTGCAGCCTGGTTTCCTGCCCCAAGCTCCTAAGCTAGCCCTCTCCACACCACTAGCCCAGCTCCTATGGGGGCGTGGGTTTCCTTGACTCTCCCAGTGCCCAGAATTGGGCCTGGCATATAAGATGTGTAAGACCATAGTCCGCAAAATGGGATGTATGGACACAAAAGACATTTTTTTCCTATGTTCTCTTTCCAACAATCCATCAGCCTGAGAAGGCACACGTTCCTGTGAGGGGATGCAGCCTCTCTTCTTCTATCCCCACCACTGCCCCCCTCTCACTTCACAAAGGCAGCCTCCTCTCCCCCGCTCCCATCTGGAAGGCTACCAGGCAGCACTGCCCCAGGGGCACTGAACAAGGGGACAATTTAAAACATTGACACTGGTGCTGACACAGTGCCTAGCTCTGAGGTCAGGATGAGAAAGACTCCACAAGTCAGACATTTTCTGATTCTCTGCTTTCAACAAAACACAAGGAGGTCCTAGTGGAAGTGTCATCTGATAGATTGCGGAAAGTCATATCTGATGACAAATTATACTTTTGGCATTATTATGGAAAGAATTCAAATAACTGAGTGACACTGTAACAAAACTATCATTCCCATCTACTTACTCACGTAAACAAGGTTTCTGGGCACTTACGTGTTTAAAAAAACCATACAATTTATTTCCAATAAATGTTAAGCAAAAATGAAAATTATATCAACATTTACAATATTTCGTTGTTTTCATCAACTGTGCTCTAATAATTATAATTTGAAAAAAACATTTCTTCTATACTTAAGAGCTTTATTATTAAAGGAAATAACCATATGCCCAATTTCAATACACACACTTTTTGTTGCAGGGAAGTACTGAAGGTCAATCGGACACTGGACTTTCAAACATAAAATGTATCATCTTAGTATAAAGTCCCTGGGGAAGTAGAATGGAAATAAAAATTAAAGGGGGAAAAGGATAAGATGCAACATTGGACTGCTTTTAAAAAATGAACTGGCCGGGCACCGTGGCTCACACCTGTAATCCCATCACTTTGGGAGGCTGAGGTGGGCAGATTACCTGAGGTCAGGAGTTCAAGACCAGCCTGGCCACCATGGCGAAATCCTGTCTCTACTAAACATACAAAAATTAGCCAGGCATAGTGGCGCACGCCTGTAATCCCAGCTACTCAGGAGGCTGAAGCAGAATTGCTGGAACCTGGGAAGCAGACGTTGCACAGTGGACCAAGATGGTGCCACTGCAGTCCAGCCCAAGTGACAGAGCAAGACTCCATCTTAAAAAAAAAAAAAAAAAAAAAAGCTTACATATTTTAAAAATAGATGATAGTTCTTGCTCCTCCTTTCATCATGTGATGTGCCTGCTCCTACTTCGTTTCCTACCGTAAGTAAAAGCTCCCTGAGGCCTCCCCAGAAGCCACACAGACGCCAGCACCGTGCTTGTACAGCCTGCAGAATTGTGGGCCAATTAAACCTCTTTTCTTTAAAAATCACCCAATTTCTGGTGTTTCTTTATAGCAATGCAAGAATGGCCTAATTCGGAAAATTGGTGCCAGGAGTAGGGCACTGCTATAAAGACACCTGAAAATATGGAAGCAGCTTTGCAACGGGGTAATGGACAGATGTTAGAAGAGTTTGCAGGGCTCAGAAGAAGACAGGAAGATGAGGGAAAGTTTGGAACTTCTTAAAAGACTGGTTAAATGGTTGTGACCAAAATACTGACAGTGATACGGACAGTGAAGACCAGGCTGAGAAGGTCTCAGATGGAAATGAGGACATTATTGGGCACTGGAGCAGAAGTCACCCTTGTGATGCCCTAGCAAAAAAGATGGCTGTGTTGTGTTTCTGCCCTAGGTATCTGTTGAAGTTTGAATTTGAGAGTGATGACCTAGGGTATCTGGTGGAAGAAATCTCTAAGCAGCAAAGTATTCAAGATGTGAGCTGGCTGCTTCTACTAGCTTAACTCAAATGTGGGGACAAAGAAATGACTTGAAGTTGGAATTTATACTTAAAAGGGAAGCAGAGCAAAGAAGTTTGGAACATTTGCACCCTGGCAATGTGGCAAAGAAAGAAAAGCTTTTGGTTGGGCGTGGTGGCTCACGCCTGTAATCCCAGCACTTTGAGAGGCCGCGGCGGGCGGATCATGAGGTCAGGAGTTCAAGACCAGCCTGGCCAACATGGTGAAACCCCATCTCTACTAAAGATACAAAAAATTAGCCAGGCATGATGGCACACACCTGTAATCTCAGCTACCTGGGAGGCTGAGGCAGGAGAATCACCTGAACCCAAGAGGCAGAGGTTGCAGTGAGCACCTCTGCACTCTAGCCTGAGTGACAGGTGAGACTCAGTCTCAAAAAAAGAAAAAAAAAAAGAAAAGAAAAGCTTTCTCAGGAGAGAAATTCAGGCAGGCTGTAAAGCAATCACTTGCTAGAGATATTTGTGTAACTAAAAGGGAGCCAAGCGCTGATATCCAAGACAATGAGGGAAAGGCCTTAAAGGAATTTCAAAGACCTTCCCAGCAGCCCCTCCCATCATAGGATGAGAAACCTAAGAGGAAAGAATAGTTTTCAGGGCCAGGCATGGGGTTTTGCTGCCCTCTGCAGCTTTGGGACACTGCTTCCCACATGCCCCTCTGGCTACATCCTTGGCTCAAAGGGCTTCTGATATAGCTCAGGCTGCTGCTTCAGAGGGTACAAGCCATAGGCCGTGGCAGCTTCCAGGTGGTGTTAAGTCTGCAGGTGTACAGAGTGCAAGAGTGATGGAGGCTTGGCAGCCTCTGCCAAGATTTCAGAGGATGTATCAGGTGCCCAGGCCAGAAGCCTGCTGCAGAGATGGAGCCCTCACACAGATACTCTACTAGGGCAGTGTAGAGGGGAAATGTGGGGTTGGAGGGCCCACACAGAGTCCCCACTGGGGCACCACCTAGTGGAGCTGTGGGAAGGGGCCATTGTCTTCCAGACCCAAGAATGGTAGATCCATCAGCAGCTTGCACTGTATGCCTGGAAAAGCTGCAGGCATTCAACTCCAATTTGCTGAACCCTGCAAAGCCACAGAAGTGGAAGTGCCCAAGACCTTGGGAGCCTGCCCCTCATCAGTGTGCCCAGGCTGTGGCAAATGGAGTCAAGGGCTATTTTGGAGCTTTAAGATTTAATGATTGCCCTGCTGGGTTTAGGACTTGCATTGGGCTCAATGCCCCTTTCTTTTGACTGATTTCTACCTTTTGGAATGGGAATGTTTATCCAATGCCTATACCCGCATTGTATCTTGGAAGTAAATAACTTGTTTTTGATTTTACAGGCTCATAGGTGGACGGGACTTGCCTTGTCTCAGATAAGACTTAGGACTTTTGAGTTTATACTGGAATGAGGTAAGACTTTGGGGGACTATTGATAACGGATAATTGTATTTTGTAATGTGAGAAGGACATGTGGTTTGCGGGAAGCCAGGAATGGAATTATATAATTTGAATATTTGTCTCCTCCCAAATTTCATGTTGAAATGTAATCCCCAATGTCGGAGATGGGGCCTGGTGGAAGGTTACTGGATCACGTGGGTGGATTTCTCATGAATGGTTTAAGCACCATCCTCTGGGTGCTGTGCTTGCAATAGTGAGTGAGTTCTTGCAAGATCTGGTTGTTTAAAAGTGTGTAGCAGCCCCACCCCCTTGCTCCTTCTTCCACCATGTAATGTGGTGTTCCCGCTTCAGCTTCCGCCATAAGTAAAAGCTCCCTGAGGCCTCCCCAGGAAGTGCGTAGATGTTGGTGTCATGTTTGTACAGCCTATAGAACTGTGAGCCAATTAAACCTCTTTTCTTTATTAAAAAAAAAAAGATAATGGGTATAAATCACTATGGTATTTAAAATTCACTTGTAATATTTAAAAGAGTGAGGGGACAATTTTATTTTTAAATGTCAATGTTTGTAATTTTGGAAGTTACATCCTTATCATAAAAAAAAGTCAATTTAAATTTGGGAGTGGGTATGCGCTTTCAGGCAAAATTCTTTTAGGGGCTTCATAGGGATAAAATATTTTTCTTAGCTTTGTATCTACCTAAAGGAAGACCCAGAAATTCTTTGGGGTACCAAGCATGCTTCCACATCTCAGCTATATTTAGTCTGGTTTTACCTAACAGAAACAAACTAGGGTCACTGAAAACACTTTCTTGAACCAAGACAGGTTGCACCATGGAAGATCTTGCCGTATGTAACTGCTGTTCCACCAAGGTACAGACTTTTCTTCACTGGAATTCCAAAGCTGACTATAGCTCTGTTCAAGGACAGTAAAAAGCACAAATTCCTCAGTGTGCCAATTAAAGTGCTTGGCACCTTCCATTCTGTCACTTCAGCCTGGACTCTCGCATACCCACACCACACCCAAGCATCTGGACTCTTTTTTACTTATTTTATTTTTCAGCCATCATCTACACATGTAGATGGGCCAGCCCCGACACCCAGTGGTTGAAGACAATAATCTTCATAAGCAGGAAATTACAGAGGTGATCTTGGTTCTGAACCAACTGCAGAAGAAGACAGACAGACAATCGTCTCCATCAGCAACCACCTGCGGCAGGAACCCCACTTTTTTATGTTCGGGGATACATGGGCAGAACGTGCAGGTTTGTTACATAGTTTACACGTACCATGGTGGTTTGCTGCACCCATCAACCCATCATCTACATTAGGTATTTCTCCTAATGCTATCCCTCCCCTACCCGCCCCCACCCTCCAACAGGCCCTGGTGTGTGATGTTCCCCTCCCTGTGTCCATGTGTTCTCACTGTTCAACTCCCACTTACGAGTGAGAACATGTGGTGTTTGGTTTTCTGTCCTTGTGTTAGTTTTCACAGTATTGACGGTCTTTACAATTTGGCATGTTTTTGCAGTGGCTGGCGCCGGTTGTTCCTTTCCATGTTTAGTGCTTCCTTCAGGAGCTCTTGTAAGGCAGGCCTAGTGGTGACAAAATCTCTCAGCATTTGCTTGTCTGTAAAGGATTTTATTTCTCTTCCGCTTATGAAGCTTAGTTTGGCTGGATATGAAATTCTGGGTTGAAAATTCTTTTAAGAATGTTGAATGTTGGCCCCCACGGTCTTCTGGCTTGTAGGGTTTCTGCAGAGATCCGCTGATAGTCTGATATGGGCTTCCCTTTGTGGGTAACCCGACCTTTCTCTCTGGCTGCCCTAAACATTTTTTCTTTCATTTCAACCTTGGTGAATCTGAAGATTACGTGTCTTGGGGTTACTCTTCTCATCTGATATGGGCTTCCCTTTGTGGGTAACCTGACCTTTCTCTCTGGCTGCCCTTAACATTTTTTCTTTCATTTCAACCTTGGTGAGTCTGAGGATTATGTGTCTTGGGGTTGCTCTTCTCGAGGAGTATCTTTGTGGTGTTCTCTGTATTTCCTGAATTTGAATGCTGGCCTGTCTTGCTAAGTTGGGGAAATTCTCCTGGTTAATATCCCGAAGAGTGTTTTCCAACTTGGTTCCATTCTCTGTGCCACTTTCAGGCACACCAATCAAACGTAGGTTTGGTCTTTTCATAGTCCCATATTTCTTGGAGGCTTTGTTCATTTCTTTTCTTTTCTTTTTTTTAGAGTCTCGCTCTGTCGCCCAGGCTGGAGTGCTGTGGCGCCATCTCGGTTCACTGCAAGCTCCGCCTCCGGGTTCACGCCATTCTCCTGCCTCAGCCTCCCGAGTAGCTGGGACTACAGGCACCCACCGCCACACCCGGCTAATTTTTTTTTTTTGTATTTTTAGTAGAGACGGGGTTTCACCATGTTAGGCAGGATGGTCTCAATCTCCTGACCTCGTGATCCGCCCGCCTCGGCCTCCCAAAGTGCTGGGATTATAGGCGTGAGCCACTGTGCCGGGCCTGTTCATTTCTTTTCGTTCTTTTTTCTCTAATCTTGTCTTCACGCTTTACTTCATTAAGCTGATCTTCAATCTCTGATACCCTTTCTTCTGCTTGATCAATTCAGCTATTGATACTTGTGTATGCTTCACAAAGTTCTCCTGCTGTTTTTTTTTCAGCTCCATCAGATCATTTATGTTCTTCTCTAAACTGGTTATTCTAGTTAGCAGTTCCTCTAACCTTTTTTCAAGGTTCTTAGCTTTCTCGCATTGGGTTAGAACATGCTCCTTTAGCTCGGAGGAGTTTATTACCCACTTTCTGAAGCCTACTTCTGTCAATTTGTCAAACTCATTCTCCATCCAGTTTTGTTCCCTTGCTGGCAAGGAGCTGTACTCCTTTGAAGGAGAAGAGGCGTTCTGGTTTTTGGAATTTTCAGACTTTTTGCCTTGTTTTTTCCTCATCTTCGTGGATGTGTCTACCTTTGGTCTTTGATGTTGGTGACCTTCAGATGGGGTTTCTATGTGGACATCCTTTGTGTTGATGTTGATGGTATTCCTTTCTGTTTATTAGTTTTCCTTCTAACGGTCAGGCCCCTCTGCTGCAGGTCTGCTGGAGTTTTCTGGAGGTCCACTTCAGAACCTGTTTGCTTGGGTATCACCAGCAGAGGCTGCAGAACAGCAAAGGTTGCTGCCTGAGGAACCCCACTTTTATGCAGAGGTAAAATCTACCAAGCATGTGGATTCTGAGGTTTCATTTCAGCTCCAGTGGAGGCTGTGCTGTGTTGACCGTGTATGCAATGGACACAGAAGAATGAGTGTGCGGCACTTGCCTGCGTCTGCCACCCCACCTCCAGATCCAACTCGAGCCAGGCTCTGCCTGCTTCTCCGAATACATCCTGCACTCTCTGTGTCTCCTCACAGGGTAGTTCTGCTGTCTGGGGAGCCGATATTGGGTGTGATGATCTGACTTGGATTCCTGAGTACTCCACTCACCACTGCTGCAGATCTGAACAAATTCCCTTACTATCTCATGCCTATGTCATGTCGTGCTCCTCTGTGTTTCCATCTTTCTGTGTGCCCCATGGAACTTCCCCATTCTGCCCAGCACTATGTTCTGGGCATCCAAGTCCACCACTGCCATTAGAACATCATCTTCTTGAGGTGGGGAGTTCCTGTCCAGGGCCACCTGGAGGCCTCTGCACACGACAGGCATTTAATAAATGTTTCTTCGATGACGTTTCCTATTATCAGTATCTGGGCCTTTCAGAGCCAGAAGGGGACTATTTAATTATTATTACTCTCATTTCTTAGTGAGAGGACCAATGACTCTCCCAAGGTACAGCAACTGGTCCAAGGCACAGACTCAACCAGACAGCAGGTTTACCAACACTTTTGTCTTCTCAGCATAAATATTCTAAAGAAAATAATTACTATTGGGTGCATTTTCCACAGATAGATGAAGAGTTATCTGAAAAAAGTAGAAGTGAGGGAAGGGAATAAAAAGGGGAAAAAAAAAGGCCAGGCGCAGTGGCTCATGCCTGTAATCCCAGTACTTTGGGAGGCCAAGGCGGGCGGATCACGAGGTCAGGAGTTGGAGACCAGCCTGGCCAACATGGTGAAACTCCATCTCTACTAAAAACCTAAAAATTAGCCGGGCATGGTGGCTAATAGGAAACGTCATCGAAGAAACATTTATTAAATGCCTGTCATGTGCAGAGGCCTCCAGATGGCCCTGGCGCACACCTGTAATCCCAGCTACTTGGGAGGCTGAGGCAGTAGAATCTCTTGAACCCGGGAGGCGCAGGTTGCACTGAGCCGAGATCACGCCACTGCACTCCAGCCTCGGTGACAGAGCAAGACTCCATCTCAAACAATCAATCAAACAAACAAACAAACAAAAAAAAGGAAGAAGAACCAGAATTTCTTGTTTTTGAAAAATCAAACTGAAGAATGACTGGACACGATGTCAGCACCACTCACACAGGAAACCTCACGCACGAAACCTCACACAACAGCACTGCAGCTCTTTCGCTTGGTTAACTTGGGGACAGCCCTGAGACATGAGATCGGCCTTTACAGCCTTCTTCCCAGGCTGGTGGAAGATCAGGCTGCTCTGAATCCAGGCCGGCTGGAATTGGCGGGGCCTCTCAACACAGTCAAGAATGGCTAACGGCAGGCAGAAACATTTTGTGGCCTAATAAAGGATCAAAGAAATGTTCCTTACAAAGAGGAAATGAATTATCCACACATCAAGCTCCTTCATGTCTTCTGTTTGTTTGTTTTAGGCCCTCCAGCCTGTTTGGATAAAACATGTTACACTGAGAAAGCATCAAAGAAAATGAAACGACAGTGACATTTAAAGGGAACTCCGCTGGCTAGACAGAGCCCCATTTTGGGTTCAGCTCCAACTTCTCCCTGTTCTGTCTCTCCTGGCCATGGGGAGTATTCACCCACAGCTGACATAAGATTATCAGCAAAGGTTTTAACAAGAACCAGACCTTTCTCTTCTAATCTTTCCCCCAATCCAAAATGTCATGCAAAAACTTGAAAGAATCTTGTTAGAATTTAAAAATATTCTACTATTGTGTCCCTCATGCTGAAAAATGCACATCTAGGTATGAAAAACGCATAGATTGCTCTGTCAAAGACCACTACGTGACTGCACTTCCATAGCAGAGATCCCATCATTCCTTTCAGCTAAATTTAATCTGTTCTAAACTCTGAAAGTTATTGAGTCCTAAAGACATTTATTTAGCAGGTCCTAACAATGAGCAGTTTATAGGCAATTGTGAAACATGACCACAAAGATTATTGGATGGGGGTCAGTAATTTGAATTGCTAGAAAAATATAGATCACTCTTGACTGACATGAATGATCAGTGGTATCATTTACCCAGAATTACTCAAGAGAGAATAGCAACATGGAATGAGAAGCTGCTTCTACCCTGAAGGAGTCACTTTTATAGCTATACAACCTCTACCCTACTCAGTCTGTGTGTGGCAAAACTAGTTTATCCTCCTCATGGCATCTACCTGAATTCATCTTATTTAAGTTAATTTGCTTATTTGTCTGTGGTCCCTATTAGAATGCAAATCCCATGAGAACAGTACCTCCACGGTTATTTCTATTCCCAGAGTTGAGAAGGTGCCTCGTACACAGTCAGTACTCATTGTTGAGTGACTGAGGAGACAAACAGCAGGAATATATTCTACAGCCAACACTTGAATCTGCGATCTTAGTCTACATAGTCTTCCATTCACAAAACTCTATCTTCTCGTACCTTTCCTCCACCTTCAACCTCTCCATGTTAATGCACTTCGGCTCCATTTACCAGTTAACGATTTAGTGATCCCACTGAGAAGCCAGGAGCTCCAACAGCCACCGAGAAGCACAGCACCCAGCAGAGCTGCGTGTGGAGGCAACGCTCACCTCCCTCTCCATGGGACCTAAATGACCAGCATAGCACACGCTTCCTTCCTTCCCAGCCCTTCCTGTATTCCCAGCCCAGTCCAGACTAGACGTCCTTCTGACCAGAAGCTCACCTTAGCAAATCCCAACTGACGCCTCGCACGACGTCCCCTAGAGACCTACTGTCCTCTCACATGCAGTTCTCCAAATGGCCTCATACCCCAACCCCCGAGCCCTGCTGCAGCTTTCTCACTTTCAGATCCACATAGAATCCCTTTTAACCCCTCCAGTTATAGGGCCAGAAGTTGTTTTGTCAACAGTAGCAATCCTATCTCACCGTCTCATCAACCATGCCCATCGGGGTTCCCCCATCACAGTGTCAACCACTTGCCAAACCCATCTCCTTCTTATCCTGTGACCAGCACCAAAGTCTCTTCCTAGCTAGCTAAGTCTCTTCCTCCATCCTACCTTTCGACAGCACTCTCAGGAACGTGGAAAAGGTTGCCCACGGCCCTTCTAATAGTCTGTGTCTACCATTCTTGGTGCTCTTTATTCCAGCCTAGCCATCTACCGGTAGCCATACCTAAGATGTGAAACTACAGATTTTCCCTATTTACTGCACAGCTACCATGACCCCCACAACATCCCTCTTCTTGACTGTGTCCCTCAACTCCTCTACCACTTCTGTACTGGTTCCCCATGTTCTCTATGCAGCCTGGGGCTTAACTATCCATTATGTCAACAATGCAGTCAATACTCACTACCTCAGCTGGGCGCGGTGGCTCACGCCTGTAATCCCAGCACTTTGGGAGGCTGAGGCAGGTGGATCACTTGAGGTCAGGAGTTGGAGACTAGCCTGGCCAACATGGCGAAACCCCGTCTCTACTAAAAATACAAAAATTAGCTGGGGTGTGGTGGCACACGCCTATAATCCCAGCTACTCAGGAAGCTGAGGCAGGAGAACAGCTTGAACCCAGAAGGCAGAGGTTGCAGTGAGCTGAGATTGTGCCACTGCACTGCAGCCTGGGTGACAGAGCAAAATTCCATCTCAAAAAAGAACAAAAAAAATACTCCTTGCCTCAACATCCCGACCTCCCACCAATTTTCTAGCCCAATCTTCCACCCACTTTGGCTGCATATTAGTGTCCTAACATCCTGGGACACTGGAAACTTGTACCCCATATGAATTAAATTGGACCCAAGTTTCTGCTCTGTGTGTCTGAAGTTCCTCATGTGACTCCAGCGTGCTCCTAATAGTGTGAAGTGCTGCTGTACACCGACAGCTCTCAACGTCTCTCACTAGGAGCATAGTCCTGATCCAGTCCAGTAGTTCTCAGGGCCTGGATGCCCATGTCCCACCCTAGGGATTCTGCTCTGACTCGCTGGGGTACAGGCCAGCATTGGGGCATTTTCAAGTTCTCCCGATGACTCTAACGCACAGCCAAGTTTACAAGACGTCCTCAGCCCACCTCCACTCTTCCAATGCTACTGCCAGACTGGTCTTCAAGGGCAGCCCCAGTCCTATCCTTCCCCACATTCAAAAATATATAATTTTTCCTCGTTTCCTGTTGAATTAAACATAAACTTCTCAGTCAAAAGTGGAAGGCTCTGAATTAGCTACCTCACATCCTCCCCCACCCATAAGCTTCATCCAAACTGGGCAACAACTTGCTACTAACCAACCACTCAAATTCTTTTAGCCCTTGTTCTCCAATTAACTAACCTCTGTCAACTCTGCCCGGTGAAATCCTATCCATCCTTCAAGGTCCTCTCAAATAAGCCTCCTCTACACCACCCTTCCTGATCTCCCTGTCCAAGAGCAGGGAGCAGCTGCTCACCTCAGCAGGCCCTGTGAGCCCCAGAACACCATCTGAAGCAAAAGAGGCACTCAAAACAAGTTTCCAATTGTGTGGCTGTTGTCCCCTCTCTAGATTCTGTGGTGATAAATCCAACTCAAGCACTCATTTACACCCACTACCCAAATCAGTCAAGGATACCACAGTGGGATGGCATGTCACCTGCCATACTGCCAAGCAGTTACCAAGGTTGGTGGTAACTCCTGCAGAGATCTTAGCAGTGAAAGAACAAATGCAGTTTGTTTAAAGTCACTGATACGCTCCCTTCCTTTTGTACACAGAAATCAATAATGTTTTTTCTAAGTCTTGTTTCCAAAAAACTAAGCCAAATAAAAAAAAGTCACTTGAATAATAGAAGAACAAACTAACAATGATGGGAACAGAAGATTCAACTAGAGGAAGAATTATGAGAGCAAACAGTGGATACAAGGGTCTCAAACATCCAGCAGAGCCCTGCACACAAGAGTAGGAATGGAAACGCAGTAGAATTAAATTCAGTATAAGGTGAAAAATAAAGACCTTCCTTTTTCCATGTATACTTTTAAGGTAAATTTAATTATCCAGAAACAGACAAAAATGTTTGCTCTTCACCTTCAAGAATCCACCACCCCTTTTGTGAAGATACTCAGGCTCAGTAGAGTGCACCCCTACACATGCCCATCTTCATAACGGAATGCCTGAGTGCCTAAGATGTTCAAACCAGTGGAGAGTAGCACGGCGTGATGCTCACGGACTCCTCTAAATGTGTGAGCAACCGGATTACACATCTCAGAGTGTGGCCTAAAAGCAAGATAAATCTACGTGGATCATTTGAATGTTTTACAGATATTTAAAAAGAGAGGGAGAGAGAGGAAGGGAATGTGAGTTGATTATGAAGTCAGAGAATTTAATGAGGGAGACAAGCTACCAAGGTCAGATTGCTCTGGGGTCATAAACTTGGAAAGTGACTATGAAGCTGACAAAGAAGTTGGGTTGTCTCAAAGGACGATCTGAAAATAATTTTCTACTTTTGTTATTGCTAAAGGACTGGAGAATTTCATTTCCATGGACTGAACTGAGCGGTAGGATCCCAAAAATCCAGAGCCCACCCCACTCTTTAAGCTGCTCTGAGAATTGGAACAGCTCTGCCTGATGAAATCAAGACTTCAACGTGGGAGAGATCACCACAGATCAAAGCTCCAGGTCTTCTCTAGGCAAAGCTCCTTTATTTCTTAGATTAATGTTAGGTGGGTTTTTGGTCGGGGTCAACCAGTTTCCCAAACCTTTGCTTATCAAGATCTCCTTAGGCCGGGCATGGCGGCTCACACCTGTAATCCCAGCACTCTGGGAGGCCAAGGTGGGCAGATCATTTGAGGTTAGGAGTTCAAGACCAGCCTGGCTAACATGGTGAAACCCTGTCTCTACTAAAAATACAAAAATTAGCCGGGTGTGGTGACACACACCTGTAGTCCCAGCTACTGGGGAGGCTGAAGTGGGAGGATCACTTGAACCCGGGAGGCAGAGGTTGCAGTGAGCTGAGATCACACCATTGCACTGGTCCAGCCTGGGCAACAGAGCAAGACTCTGTCTCAAAAAAAAAAATTTTTTTTTTAATTCATTTTCTAAAATTCTCTTTTAAAATTGGATAACCAAGCTTACTTAGCTCTGTCACCCTAATTAATTAGAGGCCCTATCTGAAAAAAGAAAATGAGTAATATTTAGGATGAACATGTCTGTTTGGAAAACAGTTTATTAGCAAATGTGTGACACCTCCACAGATTTTAATATTAAACAGTGGCTCCCAGAGAAGACTCCAAGCTGCTGTTGAGGGAAGCACAAGGGACAGAAGAGCACAGAGCATGGCTGCGGTGATGGGCCATCCTTCCTCCCACTCTGGTGGAGTCTATGGTACTCATTAGCCTGCATCTCTGTAGCCTAGGAGATTTGGTTTCATTACTGTCAATGGCAAAGCTTAGAAAAATAAAAGTATGATCAAAACTTACAAATCAGCTTCAAGGGAGATCCCAGAACTTTCAGTAACAAAAGGACACTGTGTGTGTGTGTACACACACATGCATGTATACACGTGTGTTTTCAAATTTCTTAAACAGGAATGACTCTGTTAGCTTTAGATAAATCATGTGGCCAATTTTTCACCTGGGAAGTGAAAGGATGGGGCAGGCAGCAGACCAAGACGGGCTTAATCCTGACCTCCTGTCAAACACAGCTGCCAGCACCTCAGAATTTTCCCCTTCCCTTTCCTTCTCCTTTTCCTATAATTTTTTAGATTAAAAAAAAAAAAAACTTAAGACTTGCTGGGTGTGGTGGCTCACGCCTGTAATGCCAGCACTTTGGGAGGCCGAGGCAGGTGGATCACAAGGTCAGAAGTTCGAGACCAGCCTGGCCAACATGGTGAAACCTCATCTCTACTAAAAGTACAAAAATTGGCTGGGTGTGGTGGTGTGAGGATGTAATCCCAGCTACTTGGAAGGCTGGGGCGGGAGGATCGCTTGAACCTGGGAGGCGGAGGTTGCAGTGAGCCAAGATCGCACCACTGTACTCCAGCCTGGGCGACAGGGTAAGACTCTGTTTCAAACAAACAAACAAACAAACAAACAACAACAAAAAAAAACCCCACAAAACTGAAGACTCAAGAAGGGGAGTGGGGAGATCATACTTTCTTGAGGCCACACAGGTGGCAGCCAATCTGAGTACTGATACCCACACCTCTGACTCTCAGGCCAGTTTTCTCTCCACAAACCACCAGGCCTGTTTTTCCTGCTTTTGCCCACCAACCCACCCCAAAAATGAGTTTTCCATATAGGAAAGAGAAGAGCCTGGCTTATCTTCTTCAGGAGGTAACTGTGCCTTCCCCAGAGAGCTCAGGTGCCAGGACGTCAGCAGCCCTCAGACAGCAGAGCCAGGAGGGACACGGGGCAGTGGTGACGAAGCTGTTCAGGGCAACTCTGGGCATCCTCCTATTTTCAGAATAACAATCTTCCTGGTGTTCTTAGCAGCATGATTCCTTTTATTATTATTATTTTTTATTTTTTAGAGACAGGGTATCGCTCTGTCACCCAGGCTGGAGTGCAGTGGCGAGATCACGAGGGAGCATGATTCCTGAACTGGGGGAACGGTGCTGAGTTGTATGGGAAGGTGTGTTAGAACAGCAAGATTCACCTGTGCTGCCCACTGAGCTCTTTCCTTCTCCATCACTCATTCTCCCATAATAGAACATCTCAACCACACGTATCATCAGTACACATCAGGTGATGTTGGCAATGAATGAGTTTTTTTAATTGGAATTTAGAAAATAAAACCACAAACTGGAAGGAGTTGGTTGCTCCTTCCAAAGCAAGCTACTGAGAGGAAAAGAACAGGGACACATCCGGTTAATTAATTCTCCCTAGACGGTGGCAGCTCAAGAGCTCAGCCAAAGAGGTCACTGCACTGAAGCAATGTGAGGTTTCTCTTCTGTTCCACCCACTCAAATGATATTTTCTGATTATCAATCCTGCTCCAGGTGCTGGGCCAGGTTCTCTGAATACAAAAAGAATTAAACTACAACCCTGCCCTCAAGACTTCCTAGTTTTGTGTGGAGGCACCTAAATGAACTTGTCAAACCAACCTGGTGCAGCAGGGCCTGCAAAATGCAGTGACGTCCAGGCCTTCATCAGTCATGGGCCACTCCTCATTCTAAAGTGCCTCGTGAGCACCCTAACCTCTCAGAAGAATGAGTGTTGGGGAAAGAAGAATATCAGAACACTAGTAGGGAACACTAAGCTTGGCCCAGCATTCTAGTTAGTCAGTGCACATAGCATCCATCCTCCAGACATTAAGAATAATCACCACAGGCCTAGAGCAAGCAAATGCCGGCCGAAAAGGGAAGCTGGCCTCTTCTGTCAAACAGCAGTATTAGAGGGACTCTCCCCTGAGCTGAGTCTCAAAGCCAGGGTATTTGACTCAAGAAAGAAAGATTTTTGAGATGACTCTTTTCATTAGGTGTTATAATTCAGAGCATGACATCTACAGTTTTAAGTTTTCCACAGTGTTCACTTCCTGAATTAAAATTTGTCAGGACAGGCTGATAACAAGAGTAATGACTACTCCAAGATAGAGGTACAGCAGGTACACTTTTCTTTCTAGGTATTTTCTTGCTCCTACTCAGGAAAAACAGCTCCTCTCACAAATGCTGAATTTATAGTAAACATATGTAGTAAATATTGTCTAAACCAGTTACAAAACAAAAACGCTTCAATCTTGACACAATGAGCAGCTGCAGAAGTCAGAGGAATGCATGACTCAGAGTCCTATATAACTGAAGCCGTAAAAACACTGTTATGAGAGATACAATGTTAGGAGAAAACAGAACAGCCCTCAAGAATTCCTCATTAATTTGATAATGTAATTTAACTGTGAGGTACAAAATAGGAGTGAACATCTCTGGTCTAAGATCCTGGTGGCCTTCCGACTTCATCTTCTCCATCCACTCCGGGGCATCTTTGCTCTTCCTGGAACACACTCAGGCATGCTCCCACCTCAGGGCCTTTGCACTGTTTCCTTGGCCCAGAATTCTCTTCCCCTATGTATCTGCAAGGCTAGCTTCCTCACTTTTTAAGGTCTTTACTCAAAAGTGAACTCTCCATGGCTACCTTAAGAAGAAGTTCAACCCCTCTACCTGGTATTTCCTATCACTTTCCTGCTTTTAATTTTTTCAGGACTAACACACTATACATGTCACTTAGCAAGACTGTTTTAATCTATCCTCCTTCCCCACTACAATCTCAACTCCATGAAGGCAGAGAATTTTGTCTGTTTTGTTCACTGCTGTATCACCTGGCAGAGTGTCAATGCTCTACCAATATTTCCAGAATGAAAGAAAGAATGAATGAATGAATTTCAACTAGTGAGCTAAAATCAGAACTGAATGAGAAACTTGGTAAGTAGGAAGGAATCATTCTATCTTCATGTTCACACAGTCAACAATCACAGGAAGAGCCAAACCGACACCAAACTCCTCTGCAAGGAATGCAGAGCCGGAGAGACAGATCCTGAGCCCCCATGCTCAGGTGGTGAGGCCAATATCAGGCACTATCTTTCTCCCCTTATAACCACCAAACACATGCTGCTTCCTGATAGCTCAGTACTTTGCCTCATAAATGTGGAAAACACACTAGAATTCACCTATATAAAGGTACTTCGGAAAAATGTCTTAAGGCAAGTGCAAAAACAAAATCAAATCTAAGTGTCAATTAGTTGCATGCAGGGTGTTAGGAAAAGAATAACAAAACACTACTAGAGAAGATACAAAATAGGCTGGCACTCTAGTGAAGATGGCAATTAGGGGGCTACCAAGGCCATCACTACTTCTACCTAAGGGAGACTTACTTACTTTATATATTTATTTATTTATTTATTTTTTTGAGACAGAGTCTTGCTCTGTCACCCAGACTGGAGTGCAGTGGTACAATCTTGGCTCAATGCATCCTCTGCTTCCTGGGGAGGTGATTCTCCTGCCTCAGCCTTCCATGTAGCTGAGATTACAAGCATGCACCACCATGCCCAGCTAATTTTTGTATTTTTAGTAGAGACGGTGTTTCACTATGTTGGCCAGGCTGGTCTCGAACTCCTGACCTCACTTGATCTCCCTGCCTCCGCCTCCCAAAGTGCTGGGATTACAAGCATGAGCCTTTGCGCCTAGACTAAGGGAGACTTTAGATTTAAGACAGAAGTATGCCAGGAGAGAGGAGGTAGCTTTAAATGAATGACTTCCTCTCATGGTAGGGTTCTCATTTTTCACTTCCTGTTTCCTTCTCCCAACATTCAATTCCAGTTACCAATGTAATATGTCTCACCTGTGAAAATGTAAGACTCCAATGTCACTATACGTAGAATGTTCTAAGCACACGCATTAAAACTGACTCCAATTCTGTTGCTAAGAAACTGCACAAGAAAAGGGTTTTCCATCCTCTTCATTTATAAAATAACCACTCTGTCTATGGGAGAACAAATGCAATCTCTCAAGTCCCCTTGTGCCTTGTTCTCATTTTTTAAATGAACAGAGAAAGATGATAGAGAGTGGCTGAAAGTGTATGCTATCTCCATTTTTTTACATGCCCTTGAAAATGAGATGGAAACATGGCTTCAATAACCCACTGCTCTAGTATTTATTAATCTTTCAAGCTGAAGACTCCCCCCATTACTCCCCTTACTCCCCACTCAAGCAAAAATGAAAAATATACCGTCAAAAGTACTCTTCGATTTAAAAAGATTATCCCAAGCAGCCAGGAGTAATTTAAGGTGTGCTTGTATTCAATGTGGGGTTACTTTCCAGGTCTCTGTATAGCCCTGATGTCTAAACACAGATGTGTGCGCATGCACGCACGCACACACATATACATACACACACGGCCCTAAAGAACAGCACAAGGTATGCTGGCTTTTATTTTTTTAATCTAAAAGTAGGGCTGGGGATGATGAACTTAAAAAAAGTACTGGTTAAAGACAGTAAGAAAAGAATAATCTTGTTAAACACAAAGAGCAAAATGGGCATACTAACTTCTTTGACCACAGCATAAAGAGGAAGCCTAGAAAGTAGTGAGCCGTGGATGTGAATGGAAAGGTCACAGCTGAATCTGTACATTTATCCCAGAGGCGACTTCTACTGACATGAACTACTGAAATACATTTTTGAAATATCTCTTCCCTTCTAATAAAATGCTTGTCCTATTTCATTTACTAAAGGATTTTAAAAATGCATTTCTCTTTAGAGCTTGTTAAACAGTAGAATCTTTCTGCAAACTAATTGACAGAATTGACTGCCTTACACCAACTTTTCTGTGCATATAATTGATTTTTAATTTGCTGTCTCATTTCCGAAAGGACTTGACAATAAACTCCACTCTATCCATACTATTGACTTCTTTAAGCAAGGGTTTGGTTCAAAGGCCGATGGGAATTAACCATAGGAAAAATAGTCCAATTTTATTAATAGTTGGAACTTCAGGCAAATCTCACTTGAATCTACATTTTTCTTTTTTAATATTAAGGGCTAATTCTCACTATAGGTCACATTAAGAATACATAATATGGAGTAATATGTACATACGTGTAATATATCAACATTTCTATTTCTCTTATTTTTCCTACTCTCATATATACAAATTTAGTTCTTCATAAGAAACAGTACCACTGTCATTTAAAACTGGAGGAAGGGTGGTTAGTAGAGAGGAGAACCTACTGTGATTCAATTTAAAATGTACTAAGTACCTACTATGTGATGCAGTAGATACATTGTATCTATATTTTGGGTTAATGGCAAAGGTTCCAAATGAATTGTAAAAATTTTCAAGTTATAATTTCTTTAGAAAGATAATTTCAATGTTCTGACTCAACTCACATGTATGCATACCTGTACACATACGTAAGTTGACAATGACATAAAACCACGTACGTACATAAACAAAGACCAGAAGAGAGCAAGAAGCCAGCAAATGAGACGATGAAGCCAGACACTGTGAGACGACGTGTTAGTGGTGAGGTTTTAAATTCCCTTTAATGATTTTAGGATGTTGTTCTAACAATAAAAAAAACAATCTGCACAAAACCCTAAAAAGAATAAGAAAGTGAAAAGGTTCGTACTAGATGACCTACAAGACTCTCCTATCATCATTTTTGAATGACTACATAAAATGGTCAACAACTCTGGAAATTTTACCATTCCTAAAATAAATATAACTAAGCCTTCCCCTATATTGTGGATGTAAAATTTTAAGACAAAATCACCAAGATTATTAGTATCTGAAATCCACGTAACCATAACTACAAGCTCTGAGAGCCTCTCTCCCTCTTTGTCATTGTCCTCCTTGCTGTTTTCACCTCCACAACCTCCTGCTGCTATTGGATCTTAACGGGGATTTTGCTGTGAATTCCATTTTCCTCAGCTGCCATGCAAACAGTAAATAAAATTCATTGTATTTTTGCCCCACTAAGCAGCCCTGTCTTCTGGCACATTCAGATGCCTAGCTTGAAAAGAGTGAACAATGAAAACAATGTTTTCTCAAGCAGACATTCCAAAAAGGGCATAACAAAGGCATCTGGAGATGCTGCTGGGGAAAGACACCCTGCAAATAGTTGTGTGTATTCTGTGTAAGTAATTCCTTGACCGGCCGCACGGGTTCACTGGATTACAAATATTTAGAAAATTACTTTGCCATCTCATGTCAATTTTGAAAGAAGGATTTTCATTTATATTTATGATAGACTGAGCTTTAAATTGAAGGAAGATTTAGATGTTTTAAAATTTATGAGCTTGTAAATAAATCCATGTACATGGCCAATTAAGGTTTATCACTACCACAGATTAACTATTTTGGATAAAAATTTCAGAGCTTATTTGTATCTAGATTGTTCACCTCAATGTATTACATCAAAATTGATATAAAATATTTAATGGGTAGTGTATTTCAAGATAAAAGCTATAGTTACCCAAGATGAAATAAAAACACCCTGTAGTAACATGGTAAGCAACAGAACCTTCACTTTGTGCAACACCTGGATTGTTGCGGAAAGCGAATTCAACATGAAAATAATTTTAAAAACCAAAACGCAGCTAAGTGGATAGGAAGCAAAGAGTGAGATGCACAGCTCACTGGAGCACCCAATCTTACAATCTTGCAAGTCAAACCAAACTCCACAAGGAAAATGCAGGCCCTGAATTTTAAAAAGAATTCAATTAGCATCCCCAGTATTTCCATAATCAACAGCTGAATGCTAATTAAGAGCACAGCATCAAGCGGCAACGGAATCCCAGTGCAATAAGCACCAACACAACAGCAGCAAATGCTACCTTCAGCTCGCATGCATAAATAAACAGAATTAATAACCACCCAAGCATGGAAGGGTGACTTAATCTGTTTCGATTAGGTGCAGTTCAGTCTGGGGCCTTTATGTTATATTTGAATGTGTTCATCATGTTTAATTAAAAACCTAATAATCTAAGATTTGTTTTGTTTGGGTTTTTTTTTAATGTTTTAATCTCTATTTCCTCCTCTTTATCTTCCTAAGTTCTACCAATCTGGATGACTTCCTGAAAAGGAACAGTATTTTTAGCATAATATATGTGAAATTGGCTAACCATCAATGTAACTCTCAGAGGCAGAAGGCAGCCATTTACTTTGGCTCCACCCTTACCCATACCTTGGTATTTAAAGCTTCACAAACTGACCTAGCATTTCTTCCAAAATGCTTCTCTGATCTAACCAAGTTTACTTAGCCTGAAAGACATGACCCAGGTGTTGCTCACAGACACTCGGCAAAAGCAAAATTAATTTGCAGTATCCGGTACAGAATTTGACAGAAACTGGCATATTTTGGCTTCAGTTCAAGATTTGAAGTGTCTCAGCCCCAAAGCAACTTCAATTAGGAACATCATACATGCACACTGTCAGAGAAATAAACTGAGAGTTTGAGATGAAAGGCCTCCTATTGTGTGATTCTGAGGTCTAAGATCTCCAGAATTCATGATTATCTGAAAGACCTAGGAAAAAGAGGTCAGGTGACAGGAGGAGGAGGAAGAGGAGGAGGAGGAGTAGGAAGAACAAGAAGAAAGAGTTTAATGTGTGAGCTTTTTCCAAAAGTACTTTTATTATTATTATTTTTTTTGGAAACAGAGTCTCGCTCTGTTGCCCAGGCTGGAGTGCAGTGCCATGATCACAGCTCACTGCAGCCTCTAACCCCTGGACTCAAGCGATTCTCCAACCTCAGCCTCCCAAGTAACTGGGACTACAGGCACATGGCACCATGTTCAGCTATTTTATTATGTTTTTAATTTTTTTGTGGAGACAAGGTCTTGCTGTGTTGACCAGGCTCCAAAAGTAAAAATTTTAAGGTTGGTTTCTGAGGCATGTGAAAGTTTTTCTCTTTAATGTGCTGATTCATAACTATTAACTATTAAAAGTTTTAAAATGCTGGATTGAAGACACTCAATTATAGTGAAGAACTTTTTAAAAGGATTACCTTGAACAAAGAGTCATCAATATTCTTCAAGCCTCTCATATGGAGAGAAACTATCTTCATCATTAAATCCTTACCCTTAATAAGTTTACAAACTCGGAGGACAATCAACTCAGAAATAAGACCGCAAGGAATGAAGAGCTGGGGATCAGAAGTCAGCACGAGGAGGCAGAGGATGAACTGCCAAGCGAGTGACGCGCAGAGGGGAGACAGTGCGAAGAGGGAGCACTGGCCACGGGATGGGCCAGGAACCGAGCTGAGACTGGAGAACGAGTAGGGTCTGCACTGGCATGAGAGGTTAGTTTCTTCATAGAGCAGCAGGCCTGCCAGGCCCAGGAGGTGCAGAGGCCCAGCCTGTCCGCTGCACAGCAGGGAACTCACACCTTCAGGTGCTTATTTCACCAACCCTCTCACAGAGCAGCTGCTTCAACGTATTCATGTAAAAATGCCAAGGGAAACCTGTTCATCAAGACCGTTGTAGTCAGATCAGACACTGGGTAGTTAGAACAAATTAATATGCCAGCGGCAGCGAAGTTTAGTAATAAGTAGCCAGGCACTGTGGCTTGCCTGTAGTCCCAGCTGCTCAGAGGCTGATGTGGGAGGATCACTTGAGCCCAACAGTTTGAGTCCAGCCTGGGCAACATAGCAAGACCCCCATCTCTTAAAAAATAGTAATGATAATAATAAAAATAATAATTAGAATGTTCCAAGTATACAGAAAACTGGGAGGAAAAAAGGGGGAGGTAGGCCCATGTATTTATGTTAGCTGGAACACATTTGTTTTGCTTATTCCTGTGATTCCTGAGGTGAGAAAATGTAGTAAATTTAACAGAAGGGGGCCACATGAACACAGCAGGTGTTTTTTCACAGCCAAAGCCAGGCGAGGGTAAAGAGGGGACTGCCTTGTTGCCACATAAATCTCTTCAAAGATTTGATTTGGATCCATTCACCAGAAGCTTCCTTCAACCTCTCAATTATTCAGTCAGTCTCTCTTCTTCACTGCTGAGGTTTTCAAAGTGAAGTTTTACTTCCTACACATAAGGGAACCATTTGATCCTGAGGCTCTGCAAGGGCTGGATGGCTGCCAAGACATTTTTCAAACCAAGAAGCAAACATGATAAAAATGACCCCAAACGGATACGGATGTATACAGTTAAGGATCATTATTCCATACTCAAAATATTCACCACTTTGGAGTCCTGTTTTGTTTTTCAAAATAAACCAGGCTCTTTCTGATGTGCAAAACTTCCCTCTCAGCTCACAGCGACAAATCCTCAAGCAGCAGCAATGGGGAGACAATCAACAGCTGCCTGATGTTACAAGCAGGCGCTGCAGGAAAAGGAAAGCAGCTTTCTCTTCAGCAGGAAGAGAGGACTTTGGCTATGTATTTTTAAAATTCCAGAGGGAATGAAAGGTCACAAGAGAAATGAAAGAAGGGAGAGAGGAGAGCCATGGCTAGCGAGGGGCTGGGAGGCATGAGTGAGGAGTGGGGAGGGTGGGAGACACCAAGAAGAGGCAGATAAGTGGGGAAGGAGAGAGGACGCCAAAGGGCATGGAGACTGAAGAGGGCGGAGATGGCCAGGAACTGAGGGAAATGCAGAAGCAGAAGCAGCCATGGATTGCAAGCTGACAAGGCCCTGAGGCCGCCTAGGCCAGGCTGAGAGGACTGAAGACAATCTCACAAAGGGTGGTTAAACGACCACAGTCTATACACTTGTTCCATCCTTTTCATCTCCTTATGTGTTTCTTCCACACAGGCTTTTCGCAGAATTTTAAAACCTTGTCAATCAGATCTCTTATCCACTCCTCACATAAACAGGCTTACAGTAAAAAAACAGTATCACTACGACTTCTCAAAACTGAATTTAACGTTGTCTAAACATTTTTAAATGTTTAAGATGTTTCTTTCTCTTTAATAATCACGTTAAGATTTTTATGGTTTTGTTTGTTTGTTTTAAAACAGCTTCATGAACTCCGTAAGTCTGATAAAGTTAGTCTTAAGGGACTATTCAACAAGCACTCCATTACCAAACCCTAGGGCCATTTCAGTGCATCTCAGCTCCGCCTAGCTTTTCCCATTCCTCAGCCCTTGCCCACCCTCACCCACAGCCATTCTAGGAGCAAATTCTCTTTTCTCTACCTTCAAGGTGCAGCCTGGATCTCGCTGCTTCTTATCACGACCACTGCTGCCACACCACCCAGACACCAGTCCCAGCCTGGTGTGCAGCAACCCCCAGAGACCACCGGACTCAGCGGCCAGAGTGAGCCCCACTGTCGGAGCAAGTCACTCCTCTGTTCAGAAGCTGCTCATGTGGGGCACATCACCATGCCCTGACAGCGGGCCAACAGGTCACACCTGATCTGCTCCCTCTAGGGCACCCCTCCCACCACTCCCCTCCTTGCTGTGTTGCAGAAACATTCCTGCCTACTTCTTGAACATGCCAAGCATGCTTTCACCTTAAGGCCCAGAATTCTCTAATATCCAAAAGGCTGCCTTCCTCACCTTACTAAGGTCTCATCTAAATGTTACTTACCAGGACTTTCCTGATCCTCCCTTAGCTAAGACAGTACCCCACCCAGCTGATTCTCCCTCATTACCCTATTCTGTATCTGCTTCACCACCCCCGGCACATACTCATTTACGAAGGTCTCCCCTCTTAAAACTTAAGACTCCCAAGGAGGGACAACACCTGGCACGCAAGCAGGCACTCAGTAAATATTGCTGAATCAATGAAAGAGCGGGATCAGGAAAGCACATACAATTTCTAAACATTCTTTCTTAGCATATTTTAAAATACAGGAGAGGAACTTGCAATCAATATGTGTATTAGTGCCAGCCTTCATTTAAATTTCATTCGACCTGAAAGGCAAATGTCAAGCGGTAACATTCATACTGAAGACTGTATTTGCAAAAGCACAAGAAATCCGTAAGTCGTTTACAGCAACGCCTTTTACAAGTCACAAGATGGAGATGTAGCTTCATTAAAACTGTCTGCTGGATGGGAATCCATGGGTTTGCAAGGCTGTATCTGTGGGCACATTTCTCTCTCCCCACTTCCTTCAACAGGCCACAGCAATACAATCAGTATGTAAAATCCAGCATATTTATTTCATCAACTCTCTGCTTCCCGCTTGTAATCAATGTCCTTTAAGGAGGTCAGGGGTCTTACAAGCCCTATAAAAACAAGTCACCAAGCCAAGCATGGTGGAGCATGCCTACAGTCCCAGCTACTTAAGAAGCTGGGGCAAGAGGACTGATGGAGCCCAGGAGTTCAAAACCAGCCTGAGCAACATGGCAAAACCCCCTTCTCTAAAATAATTACGATTAAAAAAAAGACAAGTCACCAACCCTACTTTAGGTTATATGTCCACGGGTTTTAACATGCTGTGTCTTTAAATAGGGAGGTATCACAAGCTAGCTTGCACCAAAAACAAGTTCAAATTAACTTTTTTAGGAGTAACTATCAATTTCTCCTTTCTTTCCATGAAAGTTGGACAATCTTTCCCGACATCTATGAAGCCTAATCTTAATAAAATCAAGTCTTTCTGTACAATTAAGGGGCTGAAGGGCCCCATCCTCCTGCCTGGCGCTGCCACGGACAGCCATTCTGCATGACTGAAGCTTCTGCTTTCCCTGAGCAGCAGGGAGGTCACACATTGAGACGCCGGTGGCCCGATGCCCCAGAGCACAAGGCAAATGCTGGTTCCTGCTCACCACTTCGTCCTCGGTCCAGCACTTCTCGATGAGCTTGGGCACAGGCTTCTTCACCAGGCGCTGCAGGGCTTTGCCAGCATCGTAACCGCTTTCATGCAGCTAAAACAACAACAATTATAGTTAGCTAACTGCACCAAATAACAGACAGGACACAATCAATCCAAGGCAAGCTCCTCATTGACTATCTCCCACAGAAGAGTCAGGAAAGGGGCACTGAGACTCCATCATTTCAGTAGGCGCAGGAATTTGTTCTCATCCAAGACCACCCTATCCCAACCCCTATTCTACTCACTCTGGGAGAGGGAGGCAGGCAAGGCAGAAAATATTTTGGCAAAGATAGGAATAGGATTCCCCTATATTCCCATAAAGCAAACATTTAGGGAATGTTTGGCCCCACCCAGTGCTCAGGACATTCCATGCAATCATTATCTTACTTAATCCTATGGGGAAAGTATTCTCTCATTTAATCTACGGTTTAGGAGCTATCATCGCCCTACTTCACAGATGAGGAAACTGAGGCACAGAAAGATCAAGTAAAGGTGTTCACCACACTGAGCCAGCAGGTGATGAAGCCAAGACTCCAACCCAGCCAGGAGGACCCCTACTCTTGCCTCATTCTCCGCAAAGCAGCGTAAAGTCACACTAGATTATGTTCTTTCTTTTTAGCACTTCTTAAGTTTTTTGACTGTGCTAATTTCACACAAAAACAAAATATTTAAAGTGGCTAAAATTTAAGAGCTTTTTAAAGAAAGTAAGTCTGTAATAGTATGCTAGTTTTTCAGTACAAATGAATAAAGATGCAGGTTTATCTACATATTCCCTTTAGGACCAGACTTGTTTCTTGTCAAAGCTAATCAACTTTTCTCACCCTGCGTCTTTTCAACCCTGTGTAATGTCTGGCACCATGGACACCTTCCCACCTCGCAAAGATGCTCCAGACACTCCAAGTTTCTGAGTTCCAACTTGCAGATAATGTAGAGAAACAGCAGGTACAAAGATCCTCCTGCTCTATCTACCTCCCCATACTGTGGCTGTCACTCAGAATTCTCATTGGAAATCCACCTTTCCTGTACACATCTAGTCTTCTTACACAAAGATTGGCTTTGTCTAAGACTTGCATCTCCAGTGCTGAACACAGTCCATAGTATAAGGTAATACTCCAGAAAAACTTGCTAACTTCCTAAATAAAATACTAGGTTCTGGGACACAGCAGTAAACAACACAGAGATCCCCGTTCTCATGGAGTGGATGTTCTGATCTTTTCACTCATGCTTCAATCTCTTATTTTAACAATGAGCCAGCATTTGCCGAACATTCAGGACAAGTAAAGCTGAACATTCAAGACATGTAAAGAATAAACCTTAATAAGTCACAGTCCTTATTTCCAGGAAACTTACAAATTGGTACAGATACAAAACATACAAAATGACAAGATCAAGTAGGTTGTAATAATTACTCTTGCTTAGGTTTAGGCAAAGACCTATGGAATCACAAGAGGAGACAGCCATGTGTTTCCTCTTTCTAACAGAAGACTCAGGAGGACATGCAGATGCCTTCCTGGCAACTGCTGGAGCCCCTGGGCTGGGCACACAGTAAGCTGGCAGTGGTAAATATTTGTTGAATGAAATCAATAAATAAATGCTGAAACACACACTGCAAGTCTCTCTTCCAAACATTTAACTGCTAACGAAAGGAATATCACAAACATTCATTTTCTTTTATTTTTTTCTTTTTTTTTTGAGACGGAGTCTTGCTCTGTTGCCCAGGCTGGAGTGCAGTGGTGCGATCACGGCTCACTGCAAGCTCTGCCTCCCGGGTTCACGCCATTCTCCTGCCTCAGCTTCCTGAGTAGCTGGGATTACAGGCGCCTGCCACCACGCCCGGCTTATTTTTTGTATTTTTAATAGAGATGGGGTTTCACCGTGTTAACCAGAATGGTCTCGATCTCTTGACCTCGTGATCCACCCGCCTCGGCCTCCCAAAGTATTGGGATAACAGGCATGAGCCACCGCACCCGGCCCAAACATCCATTTTCAATGCTCACTCAGCAAAACAGAAAGTATTAAAAATTTGAATTTCCAGAGCATTCTCACAGTTTAGAGGGCACTAATTTATTTTAAATCAAGACTGGGAAGTCCAGGTTGTACATTAGCTATAACAATAAATCAACTATCTTAAAACAAAACACCTACAACAATGATCAATACTGGATCCCACTTGGGAGTGGTGACGCAATGAATAAATATTAACTTATTTATTTTTATTATTATTTATCATTAGATTCATATTTATTATTACCATTAGACTCTTTTAAAAATAAAATACTATTATGATTTGCAAATGTTTGAAAACTATCCAACCTAGGCTTCTTTCAGACGTATAAAAAGATCTGAAATAAAGTCAGATTCTCATACTTTGCCTAATATCCAGAACAAGCAGACATTTGTCAAGTTCTATAATACAATGGGGATTTATAATCACAGGTCAACGTGGATTGGAACTGAATAAAAGGAAGAATTACATGCCTATTTAATGCAAAAAGCACACATTTTAGTAATAATTTGAAATCAAATGAAGTTTATCAAATCATAAATTTTTAATGAAAAGCTCATGGCAAAATTAACAACTTTTATAAGAGGTAATTATACTGTATGGGGTAATTATAAGAAAAGTATGAGGCTAGGCACAGTGGCTCACACCTGTAAGCCCAACACTTTGGGAGGCTGAGGTAGGAAGATTGAGTTCAGGAATTCAAGACTAACCTGGGCAACACAGTGAGACCTCATCTCTACTAAAAATTTAAGAAATTAGCTGGGCGTGGTGGCATGTGCCTATAGTCCCAGCTGCAGTCCCAGCTACTCAGGAGGCTGAGGTGAAAGGACAGCTTGAGCCTGGGAGGTTAAGGCTGCAGTAGCCTTGATCACATCACTGCACTACAAGTCCGGGTGACAGAGTGAAACCCTGCCTCCAATAAAAAAAAAAAAAAAGAAAGAAAGAAAAAAAGAAAAAAGGGTAAGTAGGAAAAACTATGGACTTTGGAGTCAAACTGCCTGGATTCCAACTCTAGCTCTACTATTTACTAGGTATGTGACCTTGAGAGAGTTACTTATCATTTTTGTGCCTTAATTTTGACATCTTTAAAAATGGATAAAATAATAACATCAACCTCTTAGCGACATGTGAGGATAATATTAGAAAATATATGTTAGCTACATCCTTTAAAAAGAAAAAAAAATCGGCCTCAAGTTTGATCAGCTTTCCAGATTACAGAGTAGTCTTCTCAGAAACAAAAAATTTTGTTAAGCTATAAACAAAAACCACTTATGTGTCACATAAAATTACCCATGTTAAATGAGATTTGATTAAAACTCTGGTATCACATACAGGAAAAAATTTGAATTTTAAAATCTTGGCTGGGCGCAGTGGCTCACGCCTGTAATCCTAGCACTCTGGGAGGCTGAGGTTGGTGGATCATGAAGTCAGGTGTTCAAGACCAGCCTGGCCAACAGGGTGAAACCGCATCCCTACTAAAAAACTACAAAAATTAGGCAGGCACAGTGGCAGGGGCCTATAATCCCAGCTATTCGGGAGGCTGAGGCAGGCAGGAGAATCGCTTGAACCCAGGCGGCAGAGGTTGCAGTGAGCCGAGATCGTGCCACTGCACTCCAGCCTGAGAGACAGAGTGAGACCCCGTCTCAAAAAAATAATAATAGTAATAAGAAAAATAAAATCTTATGTGCCTGCTACCAGGAAATTGCTCGTAAGAACATAAAGCCCACTCCAAAAGCAAACTGCTGAGTGGATGAAGTTCAATCAAATATCATTAATCCCTGTGGCATTCCGGCCTTTTGGTGAACCAAGAAGAGTTTTAAACTATAGCTGGAAGAGATGCTTCCACTGAAGTGTTGAACATCTCGTTGTGGTTGTTCTGTTTGTTAGAGAGCATGGCTGCAGCCTACACAATGCCCCTCAGCTGAATTTCTAGTGATGAGCTTAATGGGGAAAGAGGCACTCCTCTGAACAAGTCCTGGCATTCCTACTTCCTTCACAAAACTTTATTTCAGATGGCAGTTTCTCCTGAAGAAGCTATTCCAGTGACACGGTAACTCGAGCTTCCTTCCCTACTCTGTTCTCTATATAATGGTGGATTCTCTCCTTTTGTTTGACCTGTTGTCTGGCTGGCCTCTTAAAATATCCCTATTCCTCAAAAAAATAGTCCCTATTCCTGAATTTCCCATGATACCAGTAAGTATTGAGAGTCCCTACCCGTCCTCACCCCTACACAAAGACACATCTGAGAAGTAAAAAGTGTGGGATTATTTACCCAAAGTGATAAATTTTTTTCTTTCTTTCTTTCTTTCTTTTTTTTTTTTTGGAGATGGAGTCTCACTCTGTTGCCCAGGCTGGAGTGCAGTGGCGTGATCTTGACTCACTGCAACCTCCGCCTCCCAGTTCAAGCGATTCTCCTGCCTCAGCCTCCTGAGTAGCTGGGACTACAAGCGCCCGCCACCACGCCCGGCTAATTTTTTGTATTTTTAGTAGAGATGGGGTTTCGCCAAGTTGGCCAGGCTGGTCTTGAACTGACCTCAGGTGATCCACCCACCTCCAAAGTGCTGGGATTACAGGCATGAGTCACCACGCCCAGCCCCAAAGTGATATTTCTTGAATGGATGAAGGAAGACTATTATTGCGCTGTCATCAGTGTTTCACAGGGGCAAGTTCAAAACTTGGTCAACTGGCTGTTCTGGTGTGCCCTCCTCCTTAGGAAACCTAAGGGACTCTTTCCTCCTTAGGGAACCAAGGGGACTCTTTCTAAAGGGGCACTATCTTCTTAATGTTATAGACATTGACTTCTACCTTGTAGAAATCTTGTCTGAGAATATTCTGAGACATCTTTAAAGAAATACTTTTTTTTTTTTTTTTTTTGAGACAGAGTCTCGCTCTGTCACCAGGCTGGAGTGCAGTGGCACAATTTCAGCTCACTGAAACCCCCACCTCCCAGGTTCAAGCGATTCTCCTGCCTCAGCCTCCCGAGTACCTGGGACTACAGGCGCGCCACCACACCCAGCTAATTTTTGTATTTTTAGTAGAGATGGGGTTTCACCATGTTGGCCAGGATGGTCTCAATCTCTTGACCTCGTGATGCCCCCCTGCCTCAGCCTCCCAAAGTGTTGGGATTACAGGTGTGAGCCACAGCGCCCAGCCTTTTTATTAAAGATACACTTTTAACATACTAGAAGTTGTTATGGCCTACAACAGCTTCATAACAGAGAAACTTACCTTTACAACATTTGGGGAAAATTACTGGCGATCAGGACATCTTTCTTTCCTTCGACACATTTACTGAGTGCTCAACTATGCCAGGCACTCTATTAGGTGCTGGGATATATCAAATAGCCCTTCTTTTTTTCTCTCTTTGAGACAGGGTGTTGGCTCTGTCTCCCACACTGGAGTGCAGTGGCACGATCATGGCTCACTGCAGCCTCAATCTCCTGGGCTCAAGCAGTCCTCCCACTTCAGCCGCCCAAGTACTAGGACAGCTGTGCACCATGCCTAATTTTTGTATTTTGGTAGAAATAGGGTTTTGCCATGCTGCCCGGGGTTGCTTTTTTTTTTTTTTTTTGAGAAAGAGTTTCACTCTGTTGCCTGAGCTAGAGTGCAATGGCACAATCAGCCCACTTCCGCCTGAATTCCTGGGGTCAAGCAATCCTCCTGCCCCAGCCTCCCAAGTAGCTCAGCTTACAGGCATGTGCCACCATGCCTGGCTAATTTTTTTTATTTTTTGTACAGACAGGAACTCACTATGCTGCCTAGTGTGGTCTCAGACTCCTGGGTTCAAGTGCTCTTCCTGTCTAGACCTCCTGAAGTGCTGGGATTATAGGCATGAGCCACTGCACCTGCCCCAAATAACCCTTCTTAAGACAGAGTCTCACTCTTGTTGCCCAGGCTGGAGTGCAATGGCATGATCTCGGCTCATTACAACCTCTGCCTCCCGGATTCATGTGATTCTTCTGCCTCAGCATCCAGAGTAGCTGGGACTACAGGCGCACGTCATCATGCCCGGCTAATTTTTGTATTTTTAGTAGAGATGAGGTTTCGCCATGTTGGCCAGGCTGGTCTTGAACTCCTGACCTCAGGTGATCTGCCCACCTCGGCTTCCCAAAGTGTTGGGATTACAGGCATGAGTCACTGCACCCAGCCAAAGTTTTTCTTTCTTTAGATGAGGATAATGTTCAATAAAGAGCTAAACTGGATATTTCAACTATATTCCTTACATAAAGTAGAATTGGTAAATTTATCAAAACACTGGCTATCTTAAATCTCTAAAAATTGTCATTAGAAACATTCCCCTCTAATACAACATCAAGTTCTGAAGGATTGCCATAATTTCATACTGTGAAAAACATTACGTAGATTTCAAATTTTAAACACCTGATCACGACCACACAGCTACGTCTATAGTCAGGAAATTTAACACAGGCTTCCCCATATTGCTAAGGTAAAATGTCCTTTAATGTGAATAAGATTTTCTACCATTTTCCTAAGAAGGCTGTGCAAAATACATTGCAATGAAGATGGGGAAAAAAGAAACACCTCTCAAACATCTTACAGCTTCACTTTGTAGCCACAGAAAAGCAATTAAAGCAAAATAATTAAACCTTTCTGTCCATTTTGCAGCCAAGTCAGGCTGGTAAAATCTGGGATTAAATGCAATTTTAATGTAGAGTATAGAGAGTTGTACATTTTGGAGCTACTGTAAAAAGATCAGTACAAAAAGCAGGGACCAAGATAAAGCATCTTGACTCAGTGAGCTTACAATCTTTGAAAGCTAGGGAGGGGAGAAGCACTTAGATCTTATGCTGCCCCCACGCAGCCACTATAGCAGGATGTCATTTAGCAGAAAGCACTTTCAGATTCATCACCACAGGTGTGTGGCAGTGGTGTTTTTTTTTTTTTTTTTTCCTAAATCCAATGATCAAGGAAACATTTACTTGTAAATCTTTGCGCCTCTTTTCCACATCACTAAACTGCATGACTGCACTTCTACCCAAATAAAACCTGTCTTCCCTAAACCACAGGTTAAGACCTAGGATTTATGATTAGGGAATCTGATAACAAAACACTGATTTCTTGAACAATCCACCAGCCTTTCAAGTCATTCCATCTCAGAACTATGCCTGTTTTGCTGTTTTCTAGCAATCAGCCTTTGGTCTCTGGGTGTGCTCCATGGAATCCTCTGAGATGTGATTTTTTCCTTCGTTTTTGGTTGTTCATTGTGAAAGAACAAATGTGAGCGAACTCTTTCCCTATGTGGTGTCTAGCCCTCTTCTGCCACACCTTCTGCAGCAGAAGTCCTTGGTGTCCTTGAACCCAGTAGGACATTCCAGCCTCAGAGGCAGGCTGCTCACACCATATTCTCTTTGCTTCCATTCATTCAACCAAGAGGTACCAAGCAACTCTGCCTGCTAGCAATGGGGAGGGATACAGTGGTGTGCAAAGACAGGCATGCATGAACTATGCAAAGTGGACTTCATCGGGGATTTTGGTGCTAAAAACAATAGTAACTTCTGAATAACAAACACTTAATTTGGCTCCACTATAATAAAAGTAACCACTGTACTGATTCATTCAGAGCCATACTGTGCCACAATAACTAGACATATTTAGCTAGTTGCATAAAAAGCTCTCAGTAACTAACTCTGGGTGCTACAATAAATTAACAACTAGTCAATACCTTCTGCAGCCTAGTGAAAATAGTACAGGATGTGAGGCAAGTGACAGATTCTTGCTAATAGCCCTGTCCCGAACCAGCTGAGTTGAGGTTTTCATCTATTAAATGGGCCTAACACCACCAGCCCTCAGCTGGGTCACAGAAAAATGGAAAGTGCTAAATGAGACAAAATGTGTCAAGACACTCTGAAATGTAAAATAGCTGTAAGCTGTACAGTGGTATCATCATGGGGAGTAATATTTTAGATACATGGCTCTTACCTAACACTATTCAAACAAGAGGTTCAATAGAGCCAACAATGCCGGTAGTCACTACACATCTGCAATTGTCTTACTACAGCCTCTGACCTCCTCCTGATTAGCAGAAAGAAAGGATCATGCTACAAGAAAAACATTTCTGCATAATTGCCCAAGTTAAATCTGCTACTCTCACTCTGCCTGACAAATCATTCCATGCTTATTACTTTCTATAATTTAATATATATAAGTGCTTTACTGGCAAGCTTCTCGAAAGAATAAATAATACTTAATGACTGCCTACAGTTTAATTAACTCATGATTGAACTTCTCATGGATTGCTATAAACATTAAATTATATCCCTCCTCAAAGCTACCATGGATAAAAATCTTGTTTAAAGCTTTAACTCTCTTGCCTAAACAATTCTGAAATTCCAGCAAATCTGTATGTTGCACAGAGAGGTGAGAGAATCCACCTTAACGCATGGTTATAAAGCATGTTATTTTATAGAGCAAGGATGAGGCCTTAATTTTTATAAGACTGAAAATGTGCACATGTCCAAGCACCTCATTAATATTACAGCAGTCATTAAACATCTCTGGATCTCAGGCAGTCTTATTAGCATAAACTCTGCGTATTACCACAAGGTTTCAAGTTTCTATTCTGGCTTCTCATCTTAGCTACCATTTTCTGTCTGCATGATGTTGCAAATAAATTTTCCTTTTGGCATGGCTCAGCTGTCAGGCACCTCTGTTCTATAATGAACCCATGAATTACATCTCCCTGCTCTGACATCTCTGGTTCACACATCAAAATATTGTTCTTCAATTGTAATTTATAACTTAATTTAAATGTCCCTTTTCCCGTGACCTTTTTAGATCAAATGGCATTGCATCTGGCAGTTTCTACTATGCCAAAGCATACTTTTCAAATATAGCCATTATAATAACTATATAAAAAGCCTACTTAAGTTAGACTGCATTCAGGCTAATTAAATAATTCCAGTCCATGAAGAATAATATTAGATATCAAAGTCTTTTGCTATGTAAAATATCTGTTTATACATCACAAGAAACTGTCAAAATAACTGAGAAAGGAAAAAAGTATTTGGAATAAATCTTAAAATTCTTCATATAGTTTTAATTAATTATTTCAACTATTAAGATAAGTGAGAAAGACCTTGCCGAAATATGTTCAAAACAAAATTTAAAAATTTCTTAGCCACGTGCAGTGGCTTACACCTGTAATCCCAGAACTTTGGGAGGCTGAAGTGGGCAGATCACCTGAGGTCAGGAGTTCAAGACCAGCCTGGCCAACACGGTGAAACCCTGTCTCTACCAAAAACACAAAAATTAGCCGGGTGTGGTGGTGCGCACCTGTAATTCCAGCTACTTGGGAGGCTGAGGCAGGAGAATCGCTTAAACCTGGGAGGCGGAGGTTGCAGTTAGCTGAGACCGCGCCACTACACGCCAGCCTGGGTGACAGAGCGAGATTCTGTCTTTAAAAAAAAAAAAAAAAAAATTCTTGGCTGGGCGTGGTGGCTCACACCTGTAATCCCAGCACTTTGAGAGACCAAGGTGGGCAGGTCACTTGAGGTCAGGAGTTTGAGACCAGCCTGGCCAACATGGTGAAACCCTGTCTCTACTAAAAAGAAATACAAAAATTAGCCGGGCATGGTAGTGTGTGCCCATAATCTCAGCTACTCAGGAGGCTGAGGCAGAAGAATCTCTTGAACCCGGGAGGCGGAGGTTGCAGTGAGCCGAGATCACGCCACTGCACTCTAGCCTGGGCGAAAAGAGTGAGACTCTGTCTCAAGAGGAAAAAAAAAAAAAAGAAAAATTTCTTATAACCATAATTCACAAATGTCAATACATTTTCATTTATACCTCCATCATCGATAACCTAGTGCCAAGTCAATATATATGAAACACGTAAATGTTAAAAAACTAGAATTGAAACTAAGAGCACAATATTTATTTTTATTTGGCCATTATCATTTCAAATAATGCTATTAGGTACCAGAGAGGCTAAAATTTGTCCGAATGGTCTTACGGGAGCAAAATTCAGGGATAATGGAAAAGACAAAGAATTTAACTGCAGAGGGTAGGGCTTGAGAGAAAGGTCTAGTTAATTTTCAGAAGGAAATATAGTTATTGAACCAATCTTCCCTCCCTCTTTCCATCACTTTCTGAAACTACAATGTTCCAGGAATTATGCGCCAGCCCTGGAGTCACATGGAAGAAAGGAGGGGGTCGCAACATTTGCTGAGCAGTGCACAGTGTGCTAGGAACTGTGTTAGGTCTTTATGATTTCATCATTCCACATGCCTCTCTTCCACGGCCAGAGTACTAAAAATGAGGAAATGAAATCCAGAGGTTCAGTATGTTTCTCTAGGCCACTTCCCTAGCAAGTAGCAGCATGAGGATTCTAACATAAACCCATGTTCTAGGAAGATGTCCCTACCCTAGAATGTTGCTACTGGGGCAGTTTAGGACAGGCAATCTGGTGGGAGCAATGGGTACGGGGAGTTTTTCCGCTGCAGTGACAAAGCGAGCACACTGTCTTTTCTTAACTTGGGGCTAGGGGATGAGGGTGGGTGGAGGAAAGGAGGGAGCCAGCAGCTCAGAAAAGAGGAAAGACACACATGTAAACAAACTAACAAAAAAATCCCCATCCATGAAAACACTCACAGTGCTAAATGAAAGCTGATGGGGATGACATTTGCTCAGTCTGGAAAATCTAAAATGCATTCACGGGAGGTTTTGAAAATCAACAACCAGTGTAATATGATTAACTTGCCTATGCTTTATGAACAGCAACAACCACATAAAAAACACTATTCTAGGAGAAATAAGCAGTGCTATTATTGCAGTAAAAACAGGCTACACGAGGCAGGGCGGACCTGCGTCCTTCGCTTCTTTCGCTGTCACAGAAGAGGCTGAGGTAGGTCATTTTTGGAACTTCCCAGTTTTCAACATTCCTTCACTTAACAAAGATTTTTTCAAAGGCAAAATATTATAGAATATTCTTCTAAAAAGGAATAAACAAATGGTAATAATGTTAATACATTAATTTAGAAAAATAAAAAAACAATATAACCATTGAATTAAGCCACATTCCCCAGGCCAAACACTAAATGAATGGCTCCTGCACAGGCTTCACTTACACTTTAGGGATTAAGGTTGTGCCTCTTAATTTTCAAGTCTCTGTGAAAGCTGAAGTTTATGCCACAGGTCTTTAAATGCAATTATGGATAATTAATCATTTACATAGTTAACATGTCTACAGCCTGACTTCTTTTTTTATAAATGCGAGATCAGCCACAGAATAGTAGAAAGGGAGGGTGCGGAGGGTGTAGGCTGCTTGCCGGGGCAGGAGGACTCCACAGACGCAGTCAATAATCTACTAAGAAGACTCAGCTTGAGGACCCACAATGAGTCTAACTCTGGCCACAGGGAGAAAAGCTCCTGGCACGTTCGTGAACCTAGACTGTTTATGCTGCTTTTCTCAATAATTATTTGTCAGCTGAGAAAGACCTATGTCTGGCCACAAGTGGAAATGGTTCAGGACCACAAATGGAAACTAAAATATGTTTTCACTTACTCCTGGCATCCTCACAGCCTTGAAAACAGAAAAAAATTTGTGACATGAAACTGGGCAGAAGGCTGGAGGATGACATAAAAACCACAGGTCTAAGCATCTCACGTAGGCACTAGTGAACCTACTCATACATGCTAAATTGACCTAGAAAGTGTATGTGAAAGGCTTTCACACAAAAACACAAAATCAAGACCAGTTACATCAGTATTAAGAAACATTTACAGTAACTGCTTTAAATCCTACTTAGTAGAATTGAGGTACAGAAATAATTGCCCCCAATCCAAGGGCTCAGCAGTCTGAATCTCAGTGCTTTGTGATGAGTGATTCTAAGGTTATGCAAACAACAGTCCACCTGATATTTTTGGCAATGATAATGAAGTTATGGAACAACGAAGACCGAAGAGGCATACACTGATGCATATAAAGCTCCAGAGTTGGGAAAATATACAAGCGACTGCACTTTCTAAAAACTTCAGCCAAGAACACAGCTTTAGTAACTAAGAAATAAGCAAAAAGCCTCTGGGCAACCAAAACAGTGTCCCCAAAAGCCAAAGGCCCTGGAGAGCCAGAAGCTCCCACTCTGAGCTTTAGACACTTAGTTACCTCACAATTCTAGCTTTCCCAATCTAATAACAGGTCTCAAAAGAAAAAATCAGAAAGACTGTATGATTTCAAAAGAGAAGAGCAGCAGCAGACAGCCTGACTGTGGGAGACACAAAAATTTAGCAACTATTATGCAAACCAAAGAGCTCAAACTCTAACAGTTGCACATTCTTCTGTTAACGGACACCAGTAATGATCACTCAGAGGCATCGAGTAAAGGTGGACTTGACTTGAGAAGATATGAAAATGTATTCCTCCTCATTTCTAAAATGGAAGAAAAAAAGTAAAGAGAGAAGAAAAGGGGGAGAAGAGCCAGTTTTCCTAAAAATGCTGGGATAACTAGTACTCCAAAGTGCTGCAGTGGCTGGAATACACAGCCCAACAAATACCAGGTGTGGGGAGAAGACAGGCCACTCAACAAATAGGGGAGCAGGAAGGACAGGAGTGGGGCGCCCCAGTGTCATTACCTATGAACCCCAGAAAGTTGCTGGGTAAGGGGGAAACATCTAAGATTCTGGAGGACAGGGCTGGCCAGGACAACACAGGTTGTCAGAGTCCAGTGGGGCTGGGCTCTGGGCAGGGCTGTGGAACTGAAGCTAAAACAGACACCAGAGACTTGAAAAAGCTACAGCTTCAAGGATTGCCTGAGTTTATCCCAGGCCAGCTCAAAGACTAACCTTAAAACAACACAACTTGCCCACAAGGGTCACTAATGAGCAACACCTTCCCTACTCTATCAGGCCCAGGCTAGGACTGGCGCAGGCTGGACCCAGAGTTTTGAGGGGCTAGGGTAGTAGCTGAGGAAGAAACACTGGGCAACCTGGGAGGTCAGAACATACCAATTAATATGGTAGTTATACATGACAATTTTGTTATCTAAATAAATATCCTTATTCTTTGCATAAGGAAGCCAAATACTCCCTATTTTATAAATCAAATGTCCTCACATTACAGAAATATCATAGCCACTACTAGAAATATTTTCATACATTCTCAATATCAGAAACTCCACACTTTAAATAAGTCATAACAGCTGGGCAAGATAGCTCACACCTGTAATCCCAGCACTTTCAGAAACCAAGGCAAGAGGACTTCTTGAGGCCAAGAGTTTGAGATCAGCCTGGACAACACAGTGAGAACCTGTCTCTACAAAAAAAATTTTTTAAATAAATAAAAATAAGCAAGTCACAACAGATGCAAAAATAATAATAATGAGCTATTTTTTTAAATTTCAAAATAAGTAATATATTTTAGTAATATTTTATATAATGGTCATTTTAACTGTGGTAGGCCAAAAAATGACCACCAGAAGATATACACACCAAATCCCTGGAACCTATGAATGTGACCTTATTTGGGAAAAGGGTCTTTGCAGATGTGCTAAGGATCTTGAAATAAAGGAGACGATTCTAGATAACTCAGGTGGGCCCTAACTCCAATGACAAGTACTTATAAAAGAGAGGTGGTGAAGAAACCCAGACTGGAGAAGACACAGACACACAGAAGAGAAGGCAGCGTGAAGATGAGCAGAGAAAGATGGGGCCACAGCCAAAATGTGCAAACAGCCACCAGAAGCTACAAGAGGCGAAGAGTGGGCTCTGCCAGGAGGAGCCGGAGAGGTACCCCACTGACAACTTGATGTCAGATTTCTGGCTTCCAGAACTGTGAGAGAACACCTCTCTGTCGTTTAAGCCACCAAGTTTGGGTAATTTGTTACAGTAGCCACAGGAAACAAATACACTAACCTTCAAAAACTGGGGATAAAAAATTATTTAAGAGAGCTATAAAAAAGCATTCTGAGGTATGTTTCCAAAATATAGGAAATGAATACTAGGGCAAATATTATACATTTTAGAATTTTGTAGTATGCTGTAGAATACATGAGCCCTTCTGAAACTCATGGGCCTGATTTGTTCTAACAATGAGGTGTTCACTTAGATTCTCATCAAACGCCCTCCCCACAAGGGCTGCAGAAACTCAAACATGTTAATTACCAAATAAATAAATGAATATATGATTTTATTAAAGCCTCTTTTTGTTTTTTTTTTTTTTTTTTTTTGGAGACAGAGTCTCGCTCTGTTGCCCAGGCTGCAGTGCACTGACGTCATCTCGGCTCACTGCAACCTCCGCCTCCCGGGTTCAAGCAATTCTCCTGCCTCAACCTCCTGAGTGGCTGAGATTACAGGTGTGCACCACCACACCCGACTAATTTTTGTATTTTTAGTAGAGACGGGGTTTCACCATGTTGGTCAGGCTAGTCTTGAACTCTTGATGTCGTGATCCGCCCACCTTGGCCTTCCAAAATGCTGAGATTACAGACCTGAGCCACCAGGCCCGGAAATTTTTTTTTTTTTTTTTTTTTTTTTAGACGAAGTCTTGCTCTGTTGCCCAGGCTGGAGTACAGTGGCATGATCTCGGCTCACTGCAAACTCCACCTCCCGGGTTCAAGCGATTCTCCTGCCTTGGTCTCTCAAGTAGCTGGAATTACAGGCATGTACCACCATACTTGGCTAATTTTTGTATTTTTAGTAGAGATGGGGTTTCACCATATTGGCCAGGCTGGTCTTGAACTCCTGACCTAAGGTGATCCACCCGCCTCGGCCTCCCAAAGTGCTGGGATTACAGGCACGAGCCACCGCATCCGGCCTAAGCCTGTTTTTAAATGTAAAAAGGCTAAAGGTTTTTTTATCAATTTGCTGAAGACATTGTGTTATTAATACTAATATAGGCTCAAATATGTTAAAATTCTAACTGATCAAATGGTAAGTGGATGTTTTTATAAATACCACATATATCTCAAAACATTTTACTACTCTTTAACATGGAAAAAAATCATCTGATAAAGAAGTTTCTTAAATGAGTAAATGAACTTTCTAACTTATGCCAAACAAAAGTAAAAGCTGAATCACATCACATTCCTCAGTCCCTGCTGAGCACCTAGGAAACAGGAAGGAGATGCAGGAAAAGCTGTGGCATGAAGGATTTCTGATTGGCTGAACAGCAAATCCTCCAAATTACAGATTAACCAGACATTTCTTTCTGTTTCTGAGACGGGGTCTCGCTCTGTAACCAGGCTGGAGTGCAGTGGCGCGATCTCGGCTCACTGCAGCCTCCACCTCCTGGGTTCAAGCGATTCTCCTGCCTCAGCCTCCCGAGTAGCTGAGACTACAGGAGCATGCCACCATGCCCAGCTAATCTTTGTATTTTTAGTAGAGATGGGGTTTCACCATGTTGGCTAGAATGGTCTCAATCTGTTGACCTCGTGATCTGCCTGCCTTGGCCTCCCAAAGTGCTGGGATTACATGCGTGACCCACCGCGCCTGGCCCGATTAACCAGACATTTCAAGAAGACGCTATAAGGTACTGGCCTCAATTTAAACCAAGTTTAAATAGTTATGTATATAAATATTGTGTATATAAATAAGTGTGCTTATTAATTTTTAGATGATAACCACACTTGCCTCATAGAATTGTTATGAAGATTAAATGAATTCATTCATAAAAAGCACTTAAACTTTTGCCTAGCATATAAATACTCAAACCACAAATACATTTCAATTTTATAATCAGGAAGCTGACCAATAGTTGATACCTAAAAAAATAAAATTAATAGTGATGAACTTAAGGTCCTATGACTGGCTCAAAATTCAGTGGAAAAGCTCAGAGTGGGAAAGAAATGGCTTATCAAAAGCACATATACAAGGAAAAATGAAACATAACAAGACTACAACACAGGACTAAAAAGAATGTGATGAGCAGACATTCTTATAAGCTGAGACTGCACTGAGAAGATGAGCTTTTAGGATAACTGAGGGGTATCCCCGGGTCACCTTATGTTGGTCAGACCTGAGGAGTGTTGCTTAGTGCAGGTGCCACATTTTAAATGACAGGCGAAGCAGACCAGGAGGATAAATAAAATGGTAATATATAAAAATGGCTAATACCACCACACGGATGATGCCTGAAAACAGTACCCCCTCAGTAAAAGAAAGCAGTCACAAAAGGCCACTTATTATATGATGCCATTTATATGCAATGTCCAGAATAGGCATATCTATAGAGACAAAAAGCAGATGAGTGGTTGCCTAGGGCTGCTCAATAAAAATAAAAATAAAGAACCTAATTGGATTGTAAGTGGCCTTTTATCTCCCCATCCACCCCAGAGAAGTTTAGATAATGCTCTCTCTCATGTTTAGGGAAAAGAAGAAAGTGGGGTATAAAGTTTGACTTTAAATAAAGCTACATATTATCTAAAAAGAAACAAAGTACTAAATTTTAAAAGCCATTTCATTCAAACAAGACAAAAAATAGGCTGGGTGTGGTGGTTCGTGCCTGTAATTCCAGCACTTTGGGAGGCTGAGGCAGGTGGATCACGAGGTCAGGAGATCAAGACCATCCTGGCTAACATGGTGAAACCCCGTCTACTAAAAATACAAAAAAAAATTAGCCGGGCGTGGTGGCAGGCGCCTGTAGTCCCAGCTACTTGGGAGGCTGAGGCAGGAGAATGGCATGAACCCAGGAGTTGGAGCTTGCAGTGAGCCAAGATGGTGCCACTGCACTCGAGCCTGGGCGACAGAGCGAGATTCCGTCGGGAAAAAAAAAAAAAAAAAAAGACAAAAATTAAATCACGCAATTTGTGTTAAAATGTTGTTACATGGAACTTTAGAAGGGAATTTATGAATTTCTTAGCCCAAAGGAAGCCACACAGGTGAACACCTAAACACTTAATTTTCAAAACAATAGCTCAAAATGTTTCTAAAACTAAAAATTTTTCAAAAAATAAAAGTTGAAAATTATATATTATTATGCTAATAATCAGCTGAAAAGGTCTTGGTTATATCAGAAAACCTCAACTGCGTGATCTTTTTCTGCATCCTCACTAATGCTATGATTAACAGCACAACATTCTGTTGACTTCAATATCCTGTTATTACATAAATAAAACACTGGCAACAGTGCCTGTCAAGGCTGATTTATATGAGGTGCTGTTCTGAAATTTATTGGATTTCCATAATAAGAAATCATAGAGCATATCACCTTTACCCATTAGACTTTCCAACAACAAATAAAAAATCCTGAAAGACAAGAAAACCCAACATCTTACCTTAACCCAAGCCAGCAAACATTAACCATTTAATGTTGACTCATCTGGATAGAAACATTTAAGTAAAGGGTGTGGGTATGGAATGAATGTCAGAAGGCTCCTCTCACATGCTTAGGGAAAAACTTATGAAAGGGCCTCCCGGCAATGCCTTATTTGGGAGCTGAGAAATATTCCACATTCAAGTCATAAGCACTGCAAAGCTAATCCAGGTCCAGATACTTTAGTGAAGGCCATTTATAATGAACAAACAAAAAATCTGACAAAAATTCTATGGACTTAATTTTTTAGAATAAAAGAGAAATGAAAATGATCCTTAGAATAGGGTTATCTGCATATTCTGCTATGCCAACTTCCTAACATCAATTTCTGGATGATCAAGTGTGATATGAACTTGAACTTGATTTATCTATTCAATCATTCAACAACCATTTAGTATCTCTCTACCATGTATCAGGCATCAGACTAGGGTTAGAAAACACAAATAATTAATACTCAATAGTTAACAAATAGTGATATTTATAGACCAGAGATGAAAAACTATGAAGCCGCTGGGAGCCTTGAATTCTTTGCTAAAGGAGATGTGGGTGTGCATAAATAAATCAGCAAACAAACATGTACTCTCTTGAATACATAAAGAGCTTAATCCAAACGTCTAAAAGCCACCCGTATCTCAGGGAATAAAACTGTCCAGGCGGAGGTGAAATCTTTGTTGCATGATTATAAATTTTACTTACACACAGTGAATATATAGTTACGTTTAGTGTTGGTGAGAAAATGGCAATAAATTACTGAGAAAGAAAAAGCAAAACAATTTGAATTGTATTAGAAACCAGGAAAGATACCTGAGCCCAAAGAAGGAAATCCAACATCAGTTTAGTAAAAATAAGTTGGCAAGATATATTCTAGAAAACCTTAGTCTCAAATGATGGGGCTTTTCTGCAGTTTCTAAGTAGGAATATAAAGGTCTATTTTGTAAATGGCCAAATAAATGTAAGCACTCAAAGGTGGCTAAATTAACCCCATTAGGATAAGACAGATCATCTCCATGTTATATAGCATGATGTTTACAAATTATATGTCAGCTGCAAGTGTTCAGATGAGCCTAATGCAAACACTGTATGAGGAAAACACACACAGAAATATTTCCACACAAGATATTTCTGGGGAAACACTGTTACTTCTTCATATTTAACATAAGCTTATATTTAATATATAAAAATACAAATAAAAAATTTTTTTTTTTTGAGATGGAGTCTCGCTCTGTCGCCCAGGCTGGAGTGCAGTAGCGCCATCTCGGCTCACTGCAAGCTCTGCCTCCAGGCCACACCATTCTCCTGCCTCAGCCTCCCAAGTAGCTGGGATTACAGGCGCCACCATCACGTCCAGCTAATTTTTGTAATTTTAGTAGAGGTGGGGTTTCACTATGTTGGCCAGGCTGGTATGGAACTCCCAGCCTCAGGTGATCCACTCACCTTGGCCTCCCAATGTGCTGGGATTACAGGTGTGAGCCACTGTGCCCAGCCAAATAAAACAATTTTACATTTATAGGTGTTCACATTTGAAATACTAAAATAAAATAAAACATATCATTGCTACATACAAAAAGGAATACGCCCAATGTTACTAAGAAATCCCTCTTTTCCTAATGAGAGAGACCAACATGTTTATTACATCTTCTTCCTCTACAGCGGTACAAAGCTGTTTCTTATGTATGAAAAGATAAGAAATACATGTTAACATAAATGAACAAACAAAGAACAACTGTCCTGAACTATCTGCCAGTTCACTATTGGACCAAAAGTAGCAAGTCATGTGGCCATGAAAATGAGATATTTATTAACTACTTCTGTGATTCTTCAATGAGGCCTCTACTATTAAGAATGTGGGCCGGATCCGGTGGCTTATGTCTGTAACCCCAGCACTTTGGGAGGCCAAGGTGGGCAGATCACCTGACGTAGGGAGTTCGAGACCAGCCTGACCAATACGGAGAAACCCCATCTCTATTAAGAATACAAAATTCGCTGGGCGTGGTGCTGCATGTCTGTAATCCTAGCTACTTGGGAGGCTGAGGCAGGAGAATCACTTGAACCTGGGAGGCGGAGGTTGTGGTGAGCCGAGATCGCGCCATTGCACTCCAGCCTGGGGAACAACAGCGAAACTCTGTCTCAAAAAAAAGACATATGGCTAAAGTTTTATATAACCTGAAAACCATCTTCATTAAATTAAAACAGACTCAACACTCCAAACAAAAGGCAGAGCTTGCCAAACTAGATAAAAAGTCATGAAACAACTAAAGAACACAGGAGATGTTACCTTAAATACAAAGAAGAAACAAGATTCAAAGTAAGAAGTTGTAAAGAGATGTACCATGCAGACAAGCATAAAAAAACTATAGTGGCTGTATTAATATTAGACAAAACAGACTTCAAGACAAAGAATATTAGTAGACACAAAAAAGGTTACAGCAGAAAGGTAAAAGGGTCAAAAGACAGAGAAAGACATAAATATTTTAAGTGTTCATGTGTCTAATAACCAACTTCAAATATATGAAGCAAAAATTAACAGAATCAAAAGGAGAAACAACCAACTCTACAATCACTTTTTTGTTTTGTTTTGTTTTTGGAGATGGAGTCTCGCTCTATTGGCAGGCTGGAGTGCAGTGGCGCGATCTTGGCTCACTGCAATCTCCGCCTCCCAGATTCAAGCAATTCTCCTGCCTCAGGCTCCCTGAGTAGCTGGGACTACAGGTGTGCGCCACCACGCCCAGCTAATTTTTGTATTTTTAGTAGAGACGGGGTTTCACCACATTGGCCAGGATGGTCTCGATCTCTTGACCTTGTGACCCGCCCACCTCGGCCTCCCAAAGTGCTGGGATTACAGGCGTAAGCCACCGCGCCTGGCCTACAATCACTATTGAAGACTTTCATACGTGTCTCTCAGTAACATACAACTAGGTGATAAAAAAAATTAGTATAAGAGAAGATATGAATACTAACATGAACCACTGACACCTGCATAACAGCACACCCAGTAACTACAGAGTATAAGTTGATTACAAGTACACATGAAACATGAACCAAGATACATCACATGCTCAGCCAAGAAACAAGTCTCAAAAGATTTCAAAATACTGAAATGTTACTGAGTACTCTTTGACCACTGAATTAAATTAAATTAGAAATCAATAACATTCCAAAAAATAAAACTTAGAGAAGCCCCAAGTATCTGGAAATTAAGGAATTTAGTACTAAATAATTCATGGGTCAAAGAAATCACCAAAAAATTCAAAACATTTTTGAACAGAATAATAGATCACAACAAATCAAAATTTGTGGTAAAATCAGCTATTTAACATCCCACTTTAGAAAGCTAGGAGGAAAATGATCAAATTAAACCCCAAATAGGTAGAAAAAAATTAATAATGAACAGAAACCAATGAAATATAAAACAAACGGGAAAAAATAATAAAACCAAACTCTAAAGAGATCAATAATGTTGAAACGTCTTTATATTGATCAAGAGGAAACAAATTACCAGCCTTGGCAACGTGGAGTCCATCTTAAAAAAAAAAAAAAAAAGAAAAGAAAGAAAAGAAAAAAAGCACTTTCTATATAAAAAAATTTAGATGGCTAAACTGTGAATTCTGGCAAACATTTGATATAGAAAGTAATATCAATCCTTTATAAACATCTTGAGAAAACAGAACAGGAAGAACTATTTCCCAACTAATTTTTTGAGGGAGTATTACTCTGATATGAAAACCAAAGTTCTTATTACCAAACTCCTTATTACAAAGAAGGAAGACTACAACTCAATATCTCTCATGAACACAAATGTAAAATTCCTTAACAAATTATTAGCAAATTGAATCCAATAGTACGTAGTGACCAAGCAGGATTCATCCTAGGAACAAACAGTTCCTTCATATTTGAAATCAATGTAATTCACTATATTAACAAAATAAAGAATAACAATCATATAATAATCTCATTAGATGCAGAAGGAAAAAAAAAGCAACTGACAAAATTCAATGCCCATTCACAATAAAAACTCAACAACCTGGATATATAAGAGATCATTCTAACTTGATTAAAAAAACAAAGAAAGGCCAGGTGCAGTGGCTTACACCTATAATCTCAGCATTTGGGGAAGCTGAGGAGGATCACTTCGGCCCAGGAGTTCGAGACCAGCCTGGGCAACATAGTGAGACCCTGTCACTACAAAAAATTTTACAATTAGCTGGGCATGATGGTGTACCCTGTAGTCTTAGCTACTTGGGAGGCTCAGACAGGAGGATTACTTGAGTCTGGGAGGTCAAGGCTGCAGTGATTCAAGATTGCTACACTGCACTCCAGCCTGGGCAATAGACCCTTTCTCAAAACAAACAAATACAACAAAAACTGCATTGTACTTAATAGTAAATGACTGAAAACTTTCTAAGATTAGAAAGATAATGTCCACTCTCATCACTTCTATTCAGTATTGTAGCAGAGGTTCAAGGAAGTGCAATAAAGCACAAAAAAGAAATAAAACACATAGATCATAAAGGAAGAGGTAAAACTATATTTGCACACGACATGTTTAGCAGGACCAAAAAAAGCCAACATATAAAAACTGATTGTGTTTCTATGCTATCGAAGACCATTTAGAAATTAAAATTTTAGTTACAACAGAATCCTCAAACAGGAAATACTTAGGAGTAAATTTAACAAAATGTTGTAAGATCTGTATTCCCAAAAAATCTTATTGTAAGAAGTAAAAGAAAGCGGGGCATGGTGGCATGCACTTGTAGTCCCAGCTACTCAGGAGGCTGAAGCAGGAGATCACGTGAGCCAAGGACTTCAAGCCCAGACTGAACAACATAGCAAGACCTCTTTAAATTTTTTTTAATCAAAAAAAAAAAAAAAAATCAAAGACAACTTCTTTAAAAATAGAGAAATATCGTATTTATGGATTAGAAGATCCAATATTGTTAGGATGTCAGTATTTCCCAAACTGATCCATAAATTCAATAGAATCCCAATTAAAATTCCATCAGACTTTTTATTTTTTATTATTATTATTTTTTTGAGACAGAGTTTCACTCTTGTTGCCCAGGCTAGAATGCAATGGCACGGTTTCGGCTGACTGTAACCTCCGCCTCCCAGGTTCAAGTGATTCTCCTGCCTCAGCCTCCTGAATAGCTGAGATTACACGCACGTGCCACCACGCCCGGCTAATTTTTATATTTTTAGTAGAGACGAGGTTTCACCATGTTGGCCAGGCTGGTCTCAAACTCCTGACCTCAGGCGATCCGCTCACCTCGGCCTCCCAAAGTGCTGGGATTACAGGTGTGAGCCACCGTGCCTGCAAGACTTTTTAAAAATTAGAAACTGGAAGGCTGATTCTAAAATTTACATGGAAATGGAAATTACCTCAAATAGCCAAAGCAATCTTTAAAATCACATTTAAAGCAGAAAGACACCCCTGAGGTCAAGACTTCCTATATAGCCACAGTATTCAAAACACAGAGGCCCTAATAACGATCAATGAGACAGAATAGAATCCAGAAAAAGATCCAAACATAAAAAAGCAGCTGATTTTCAATAACAATGTCAAGGCAGTCAAATGAGAAAAGTTTTTCCAACCAATATTGTTCAAACAACAGGTATCTGTGTGGAAGAGAATCAATTTTCACTCCATAATTAACGCATCACAATTCAAAATGAATCAAAGACCTAAATGTAAGAAGTAAAACTTCTAGAATAAAGCACAGAAACAATCTTTGTAATCTTGGAGTAATCAGAGATAGTACCATAAAAGGAAAATAATGACTTATTAAGCTTCAGCATAACTATATATTAAAGTCAACATTAAGGAAAAAAAGTCAGGCCAGGTGCAGTGGCTCATGTCTTAATCCCAGCATTTTGGGAAGCTGAAGTGGGAAGATCACTTGAGGCCAGGCATTCTAGACCAGCCTGGGAAACATAGTGAGGCCCTGTCACTAGAAGAAACAAACAAACAAACAAAAACCCTAAAAAAAATTAGACAGGTGTAGTAGCCTGTAGTCCCAGGTACTCAGGAGGTTGAGGCAGGAGGATTGCTTGAGCTCAGGAGTTTGAGGTTACAGTGAGCTATAATCACTCTACTGTACTCCAGCCTTGGTGACAGAGTGAGACTTAAAGAAAAAAAAGAAAAAGAAAAAAAATTTTTTTTAAAAGAATGAAAAAAAGTCATGGTATGGGACAAATAATTCCCAATACATATATCAAAGGACTTCTACCTGAAATATTAACAAAACATCCTTATAACTAAATTGTAAAACAAATTTTTTTAAGTAAACAAACTATTTGAACAGAGGCTTCACAAAAAAAGATAAACAAATGGGCAATAAAACAGGAAAAGATGCTCAACCCTATTAAATTAGGAAATTCCAATAAAACCTCAATGAGATATCACACTACACATCCATTAAAATGGATAAAATTTAAAAAAACATAACTGACAATACCAAGTCTTGGTGAAGATGCTAAAGACGTAAAATTATAACACACTACTGATGGGAATCTAAATTGGAACCACTTTAGAAACCTGTAGGCCGGGCGCAGTGGCTCACACCTGTAATCTCAGCACTTCGGGAGGCCGAGGTGGGAGGATCACAAGGTCAGGAGATCGAGATCATCCTGGCTAACACAGTGAAACCCCATCTCTACTAAAAATACAAAAAATTAGCCAGGCGTGGTGGCGAGTGCCTGTAGTCCCAGCTACTCGGGAGGCTGAGGCAGAAGAATGGCGTGAACCCGGGAGGCAGAGCTCGCAGTAAGCGTAGATCGCACCACTCACTGCACTCTAGCCTGGGTGACAGAGCGAGACTCTGTCTCAAAAAAAAAAAAAAACCTGTTTGACAGAACGGGCGCAGTGGCTCACGCCTGTATCCCAGCACTTTGGGAGGCCAAGGCGGGCGGATCACGAGGTCAAGAGGTCAAGACCATCCTGGCCAACGTGGTGAAATCCTGTCTCTACGAAAAATACAAAAAAATTAGCGGGACGTGGTGGCACATGCCTGTAGCTACTCAGGAGGCTGAGGCAGGAGAACTGCTTAAACCTGGGAGGAGGAGGTTGCAGTGAGCCCAGATCGCACCACTGCACTCCAGCCTGGGCAACATCTCAAAAAAAAAAAAAAAGAAAGAAAAGAAAAGAAACCTGTTTGACAGTTTCTGAGAGAGCTTCCTACGTACAAACAATCCTGCCACTCCAAGTATTTACCTGAGAGAACTCAAGATAAATGTCAACATAAAGACTCATACAACAATGTTGAAAAAACTTTTATTTATAATGGCCAAAAGCTTATAAACAACCAGAATGTTGTTTAACCAGGTTAAAGAATATGAAAAAATTGTGAATATGTATATCCATACAAGGGAATACTTATCAATAAAAAGGGGATGAACCATCGATACATGAAACACAACTGGCTCTCAAAATCCTTATGCCCAAAGAAGTCACACAATATGATTCCATTCCTGTAACATTCCGCGAAATGCAAACTACTCCAAAATGATTTTAAAAAAATAAAAAAACCATTGAAAACACGATACTTCAATGGCTATCTGAGGCTGGAAGCAGAAAATGATTATAAGAGGCCATGAGGCAACTTTTGGGGGTGTTGGAAATGTTTTGTATCTTGACATTACAGTAGTTTCACAGATTTATAAGTAGTTTCACAGATTTATATATCTGAAAACCCTCAAATTTTTGACTTTGAAACAGAGCAGTTTATTATACATAAATCTTACCTCAATAAGTTGTTTCAAAAATTACACACTAGCAATCTCTTTTGTTAATAATGAAGAAAAAACAGAATAAAAATAAGTAATCTAAGAGCTTAGATTCAAAAATAGGTCCATATAATTGTCATAAAGAACTGATAGCTCTGGGCAACATTGTGAGACATCATCTCCGCAAGTAAAAATAACCAGCTGGGCCAGGCGCAGTGGCTCACGCCTGTAATCCCAGAACTTTGGGAGGCCAAGGCAGGTGAATCACCTGAGATCGGGAGTTCGAGACCAGCCTGACCAACATGGCGAAACCCTGTCTCTACTAAAAATACAAAATTAGCCGGGTTTGGTGGCACATGCCTGCAATCCCAGCTACTCTGAAGGCTGAGGCAGGAGAATCGCTTGAACCTGGGAGGTTGTGGTGAGCCAAGATTGCGCCATTGCACTCCAGCCTGGGCAACAAGAGCAAAACTCCATCTCAAAACAAAAACAAAAAACAAAACAAAACAAGAAAAACAGCTGGGCATGGTAGTGCACACCTATGGTACCAGCTACTCTGGAGGCTGAGGTGGGAGGACTGCTTGAGCCCAGGAGGTCAAGGCTGCAGTGAGCCGTGATCCACCACTGCACTCCAGCCTGGGCAACAGAGCAAGATCCTGCCTCAAAAAAACAAACAAACAAAAAAGAACTGACAGCTCAAAAATTTTCTAAACCAATTGCAGTTTTAAAAATGAAACGATTTATTTAAATTTACTCATATTTAAATACTCCTACTGGATGTTCAACACACTTTAATGTGGCCATATAGCCTATTTCATTTAAGTTCTATGTTGCCCTAGGAAGCAGGAAATATATACTAATTACTCACAGGTTTCTTCTAAACTGATAAATGCCTAACCTTGTTTTAAATCTATGCTATACTCTAAGAAAACAATAAATGCTTTCCACACAACAATGTATATATCTTTTTAACTTATTACTTAACACAGCTCAAATCTTCTATTACTCTAGGGAAGTAAAAAATCCCAGTAACTTCTCTCACAGGATATTTTCATTCATTTTTCATTAGGAAAACGCTTGCAACTGAAGTTTTCGGAGTCAGTTCAACAGTGAAGTACAAAAATTAAAACAGCACATAACTTTTCAATTCATCACAAAATATGTACACATAACCTAAGACACCTGAGCCATGTCAGGCTAGTCTAGAGAGTTTCAGTGTCATAAAAATGAAAAATTGTACAACAAAAAAATCTCTGGGAGTGCTAACAAAACCTTCAGAAGGAGCTTGCCACAAAGAACCATGGGCAAAAGTAGCCAAAATGATTTCTATACTGAAGTATAGTCTACAGAATTCTTAAGAGTTTGCAATAAAAAGGGGAATAAATCATATACATTCAAGAAAGTGCCAAAAATAGACATTTAATTAAATATGGCAAGATCTTCATTATTCAAAATTCAACTGATAGCACAGTTATGAAAGCAGGATTTTTTTCACAAAGCTTTTATACAGAGAACAACTGGCCAGACATGGTGGCCCATGCCTGTAATCCTAGCACTTTGGGAGTCTGAGACAGGAGGATTACTTAAGACCAGGAGTTTGAAATCAGCCCTGGCAACAAAGTAAGACGATGTCTCTACAAAAAAAAAAAAACTTAAAAAAAGGCCAGGTGCAGTGGCACACACCTGTAATCCCAGCACTTTGGGAGGCCGAGGCAGGAGGATCGCTTGAGCCCAGGAGTCCGAGATCAGCCTGGGCAATACAGTGGGACCTCATCTTGACAAAAAAAAATTTGTTTTTAATTAGTCAAGCATGATGGTGGGCATCTATGATATCAGCTACAGCTCTTGGGAAGCTAAGGTGGGAGAAAAGCTTGAGCCTGGGAGGTTGAGGCTGCAGTGAGCCAAGACTGTGTCACTGTACTCCAGACTGGGCAACAGAGCAAGATGGTCTCAAAAACAAAAATTAGCTGAGTGCGGTGGCACATGCCTGTAATCCCAGCTACAGCTACTCAGGAAGCTGAAGTGGGAGGATCACTTGAGCCTGGGAGGTCAAGCCTGCAGTGAGCCTGCAGTGAGCTGTGACTGTGCCACTGCACTCCAGCCTGGGTGACAGAGCGAGACTTTGCCTCAAGAAAAAACAACAACAAACAACAACAACAACAGAAAAAAGTTCCTATCAAAGACTTTCTCTTTGTACACACACTTTTAAGGTATTCTGAATTCACAGACATTCATATCTAACCTACCACAGCCTCTACTGGGCAGTAGTATCATCAACCTCTGAGTTTCAGCTTCCTCATCTGTAAAATAATCTTAAAGGCCCCTTCTGGCTTAATCATATGCTCAAAATAAAGATTTTGTATTTAAAACTAACAAACAAAAAAATCCCCACTAACTATCCTATCAAATCAGTGAGAATGTACACAAACACACAGTATTTATGACAATGTGAAAAAACATTCTCTTATTTACAGAATGGCATATCCCTAGCAAAACCACTCAAATGTTATATCATACTCAAGAAACCTAATTATACTAGGAATAAAAATCAGCCATATCACGCAGATATCTACGTTTCCTCAAAAGCAAGCTGCACAGTAGATTTCTAAATCAGGAATGGGGACTACTTTCTTCCCTCTGTTAGGAACTTTTGGGACTGTCAGTATTTAAGTCATCTAGCCGCCTCGGATTCTCCTATTTAGAAACTGGGACAGATGATCTTGAAAGTCTCTTCTAACTATAGTGACCTCTCAAGAAATTAAAAAAAAGAAAAAAAAGAAAAAAGAAAAAGAACAAAGGGGTGCTTAAATGACATTTGGTTAATCATCAGAAGAGGTGCTTAGCCTCATACTCAACAGCCTACATACACAACGATGCAGACTATCAATATATCAGAAATTGATTCCATAAATATCATTAGCTCTTCAGATTTAATGGTTTCACATTAGTAATGATAGAGAGGAATTATTTCATGTAACTTTAAAATACATTAATATTCCTATACAGCCCCATGGGATATAGCCTAAGGCCAAAACAAATAAAAACAACAACAAACAAAGAACGAAAGACAACTGGTTTCAGTAATCATATTGTTTGCAGCAGTGTGTTGTTATCTGAGCTGCTGTGTGTTTATTATGGGATTAAAGTAGATGAGTAATTATGATGGTATGTCATGCAACCAACTCAGTAACATTAGCCTCATTTCCCTTTACTTTTAATTTTTTATAAATTATTCGTGTAAAACTTTTTATAGTCATGTAAAATATTAACATGTTCCAAAGCATACTTTATAAAAAACAAGTTTATGCAAAAAAGTTTAGCTTCTTCCCATCCCTCCATGTGCTTTAAAATAAATACATGGTCTCAGAAACAGTGAAGTACAAAAACACGGCTTCTAGATTCCAATCTTGGGGGTATGACCTTAAATTGTGACTTAATCTCTCTCAACTTATTTCCTTATGTCTAAAAAGGTGATAATAATAGAACCTAGAGGCCGGGCGTGGTGGCTCACGCCTGTAATCCCAACACTTTGGGAGGTCGAGGTGGGAGGATCACAAGGTCAGGAGATTGAGATCATCCTGGCTAACATGGTGAAACCCCGTCTCTACTAAAAATACAAAAAATTAGCCGGGCGTGGTGGGTGTCTGTAGTCCCAGCTACTCGGGAGGCTGAGGTAGGAGAACGGTGTGAAGCCGGGAGGCAGAGCTTGCAGTGAGCTGAGATCGCGCCACTGCCAGAGCGAGACTCCATCTCAAAAAAAAATAAAAATAAAAAATACATAAAAATAAAAATAGAACCTAGAGGTGGTTGTGAGGATTAAGCAAGATCTTCTATGCACAGTACTTGGCTTTGTGAGGCCTCAGTTAAGTATCAGGTGCTATTATTAGGATCTTATTTGAGAGTCACCTCAAACCTGCAGCACAGACACAGATTAGGAAATGAACCTGCAGGTGCCACATCACTGGCCTGGAGCCCCCATGGCACCCAACAGCCAAGACCACAACTCACTCCTGAGTCTACAGGCGACTTCATGCTCCGCACTCATCACACATTCCCTATAGCCAGTTCAGGGGAAAATGAAGTGTCTTCCCACTCAGGGTGACTTCAAAAGACTTACTGTGTTCAGTGCATTCAGAGTGGTGTCATCCCGAGAGGCTGCGACACAGCCGTCCTCTGTAGAGCCTCCATCACACATTCCTGCAAATGCCGCCATGCTCCTTCAGAAGAAAAGGTTTTTCCTTTATTAGTACATAGTAATATCAGGACAGAGACTTAGACCTTCAATTTTCAGAGGACATTTCCAGCCCAGAACAAATTCCATTACTACATGCATGATGAACCAGTTCCCAGCTCTGCCTCTGCTCCTGTTTAATTTTTTTTTTTTTTTTTTTTTTTTTTAAGATGGAGTCTCACTCTGTCATCCAGGCTGGAGTACAGTGGCGCAATCTTGGCTCACTGCAACCTCCACCTCCAGGATTCAAGGGATTCTTCTGCCTCGGCCTCCCGAGTAGCTGAGATTACAGGCACACCCCATGCCCAGCTAATTTCTGTATTTTTAGTAGAGACAAGGTTTCACAGTGTTGGTCGGGCTGGTCTCGAACTCCTGACCTCAGGTGATCTGCTCACCTCAGCCTCCTAAAGTGCTGGGATTACAGGCGTGAGCCATCACGCCGAGACCAAAAATAAATTTAAGTTCCTCTTCACTCACGCAGAAAGACATATGTTACTTTTAGTCAGATCCATTTGTATTGTTTCTTCCCATGCTTTAGCAGTACTAAGATTTTAGATTTGAGAGCATGAAGAATCTAAATCTATGAGCCACAATATTTCAGTAGATGACAATCTTCTGAAAGAAAAGTTTCCAGAAAACATGTGAAATTAAGTCATCTAAAATTTTACTTAATTCCTCTCATTCTGCATATCAACTACCTTTAGGTGAATTAAAAGTAAAAAATTATGGCTGGGTGTGATGGCTCACGCCCGTAATCCCAGCACTCTGGGAGCCTGATGCCAGAGGACTGCTTGAGGCCAGAGAGTTCAAAATCAGCCCTGACAACACAGAGAGAGAAAAAAAATATATTAGCCAGGTATGGTGGTGCATGCCTGTAGTCCTAGCTACTGGGGAGGACGAGGTGGGAGGATGAGTTGAGCCCAGGAGGTTAAGGCTGTAATGAGTCATGATTATGCCACTGCACTCCAGTGTGAGACCCTGTCTTTAAAAAAAAAAAAAAAAAAAAAAGGTGAGAAACCAGAGATAAAACCTCTTAGTCATTCACTCCACTTACACATTCTCATCTCTACTGAATGCCACCATGCACAACACCGTTGACTAGAAAACAGCCAGGTAACTGGGGCAACACAGAAAGGACCCCATCTCAACCAAAAACAAAATTAAAAATAGCCGGGCATGGTGCCACGGGTCTATAACCCTAGCTACTCAGGAGGCTGAGGCAGGAGGATCGCTTGAGCTCAGGAAGTTAAGGCTGTAGTGAGCTATAATTGTGCCACTGTACTCCAGCCTGGGTGACACAGCAAGACCCTGTTTCAAAAAAACAAAACAAGTAACAACCAAAAAAAAAAGAAAAAAAGAAAAAAAAGAAACCCACAAACCCATCCAGGGTTAAAATTCAGATGCCCTAATCCTTGCTTTCATGTTTTTGTTGTCGTTGCATGCTGTTGATGTTGCCAAGACCCAGAATCACTACATACAAAGTCTGCCTGCCTGCTCTGTGACACCTGCTCTGTGACGCCCGCTCTGTGGCGCCCGCTCTGTGGCGTGTGAGGAGCGAATTCACACTTCTCTCTGCATCGAAGGCATTTGTATGTTCTATGCAACTGCCACGAGGGTGATCACAGATAAATATTCTCATGTAGGCAAGCCACAAAAATGTCAAGTTCAGGACAGGCACTAATGAACAGCCACAAAGTAGAGACAGAACATGAAATCTGTAGAGGGTTTTGTTTTTGTTTTCAATTTTACTTTAAGGTCCAGGATACAAGTGCAGAACGTGTCGGTTTGTTACATTAGGTATATGTGTGCCGTGGTGCTCTGCTGCACCTATCAACCCGTCATCTAGGTTTTAAGCCCCGAATGCATTAGCTATTTGTCCTAATGCTCTCCCTCCCCTCACCCCGACCCCTCTGTAGTGGGGTTTTCAGATGAGCTGAATGACTGAAGTACTCAACTGGATTGAGAGGTTTTGGTAACTGTATGTACGGCCTAAGCTGTTTTCCTCTTGAAAAGTTTCAAAATTTGATGTGGGGCAAACACCAAGAAGAAAAACATTACTTCATCGTGAAAAAAATTACTTCAAACTATTTTTCTCTGGTAAGAAGAGCCAGGGTCCCGATTACAGAGGGTGTAACCAAACTTAAAGTCAGAGAACGCCCAATATAGAAATAAAATCTCAGGGGAAATGCAAAGTTTACTGCCTATAATCAGTTCAGATGGTCTAATTCAGAAAGCAGGATGGAGGTAGATTCCTATTACCTTGCTGCCCTCAAGTACATAAGGAGGTCACAGTCGTTAACTCCAGGCATCCAGACCAGTTCCTCATGTTGGGTCACTGTATCACCATCTGGAGAAGGAAATGGTTGCAGATCTGGAAGTTTGGCCTGTAAGACAGGGATGAGTAAGTCACAATCAAGGCATGTATTAATTATAAAGAGCTATCTCAATAAGCAGTCTTTAGGAACATATACAATGTTTTACTGAGCCTCTTTCCTTGGACAGCAGAAAAATAACAACAAAACCATGAGTCATTTAAACTGACCTATTTCACATGTCAGGATCATTTCACCATAGAAGATTTCACAATAGACTGCTTAATATCTGCTTAACAGTGTCAAAGTAAACCAGTGCCAGCATGATACCAAGAGTAAAACTGAAGCACACACATATGCATAAAATAAACAAAAAAACAAAATAATGTCTTTAGACGATAACAGCTATTGATAAAGAAGGAAACACACATACATTTCCAATATAACAAGCTGACAAAGAAGACATATGCAAATGATACCTCACCTAAGGATATTTGCTAAAAAATTAAGTGAGCTATCCTATTAGAATAGTGTTACTCTTAAGACAGTCAATAGCAATATAAGTCATGGTCAATACCAAAACTAGATGAGTATTAAGTAAACATTAAAAAATATAGTTGAGGCCAGGCCTGGTGGCTCACGCCTGTAATCCCAGCACTTTGGGAGGCCGAGGTGGGTGGATCACAAGGTCAGGAGTTCAAGACCAGCCTGGCCAAGATGCTGAAACCTTGTCTCTACCAAAAATACAAAAAGTAGCCAAGCACGGTGGCGGGCGCCTATAATTCCAGCTACTCAGGAGGCTGAGGCAGAGAACTGCTTAAACCCGGGAGGCAGAGGTTGCAGTGAGCTGAGATCGTGCCACTGCATTCCAGCCTGGGAGAGACAGAGCGAAATTCCGTCTCAAAAATAAAATAAAATAAAATAAAATAAAATAAAATAAAATATTAAAAATTTATATATAGTTAAGGCTGGGCATGGTGGCTCACGCCTATAATCCCAGCACTTTGGGAGGCTGAGGTGGGTGGATCACCTGAGGTCAGGAGTTCAAAACCAGCCTGGCCAACATGATAAAACCCCGTCACTACTAATAATACAAAAATTAGCCAGGCGTGGTGGTATGTGCCTGTAATCCCAGCTACTTGGGAGGTTGAGGCAAGAGAATCGCTTGAACCCGGGAGGCAGAAGTTGCAGTGAGCCAAGATTGTGTCACTGCACTCCAGCCTAGGTGACAGAGCAAGACTCCATCTCAAAAAAAAAAAAAAAAAAAAAAAAAAATATATATATATATATATATATATATATACATATACACACACACACACACACACACACACACAGACACACACACACACATATGTAGTTGAATTGACCTGTGGTAACAGAAATCAGGGCAGTGATTGCTTTACGAAAGAAGGAATTGCTTGTGAAGAACAGGAAGGACCTTTCTGGGATGACAGAAATGTTCTGTGCCTTGATACGAATCATCACGGCAGATTGAAAAGCATACATAAGATACGAACAATTCGCTGTACATAGAGTATACCTCAATAAAAAGAATTTAAAAAAATATTCGAGCAACAGTGCTCCCCACCAAGACTGTAAGTGATCAGATTGAAATACCTGTGGCATTTTCTCACCCACACTCTGCTGGGACAGAGCAAGAGCAAGCAGGTGCCATGACCACCATAACCGGCAGAGACCTGTGAAAAGTCAGACATTTGCAAGATACTCATGTTCTCATCCTGTCAAATGATGACCATGGGCACATGAGTCTGATAGAGCTCCATGGGACATGAAGCCTGGGCAAACAATTTAAGTGAATGCAGCAGGCTGAATATAAGCCAGCACCATCCAACAGAAATAAAATAAGAATTATATATTTAATTTTAAATATTCTAGTAGTCACGTTAAACAAAATGCCATATCCCAATCTGGACTAGCCATATTCCAAGTGCTGAACAGCTATGTGTGGCAGTGGCTCCCGACCTGGATGTGCAGGTGTGAAGAACTCAAGAGTGAAGTGGACCACGGGGAAATGGAGATAGAACCGCCCCATCCAGGGAATGCTGCCACACAGGAATGGGACCCAGTGTATGTACATCCTCCATCTTTTTCCAAATTCCAGAAATCTTCACGTTTATGTAAAAGTTTGTGGTTTTAAATGTTGGTTATTCAAGTTTTTGAGGCAACTGCATAGCAAAACATCACATTAGTAGGCCATGTGGCTCTCAGGCTAGCCGTCAGCACCCACACAGCTTTACAGGCTGTCTTCCATGCCTCTAAATGTGTATCAAGCTGACTTTCTCCAAGCAAGGATGTTCTTCTTTGGTTAAGTATTGACTTCTCTAACATCGAACTGAGTGTCACAATTAGTTCTGCTTAATACGTAGTGAAAATAGTGGGATAAAATTAAAACACAATGGGCCTGGCGTGGTGGCTCACGCCTGTAATCCCAGCACTTTCAGAGGCCGAGGCGGGCAGATCACCTGAGGTCAGGAGTTCGACACCAGACTGACCAACACGGTGAAACCCTGTCTCTACGAAAAATACAAAAATTAGCCAGGCGTGGTGGCACACGCCTATAGTGCCAGCTACTTGGGAGGGTGAGGCAGGAGAATCGCTTGAAACCTGGGAGGCGGAGGTTCCCGTGAGCTGAGATTGCACCACTGCACTCCAGCTTGGGTGACAGAGCAAGACTCCGTCTCAAAATAATAACAACAATAATAATAATAATAATAATAAAAACAACAGTAACACAACAAATGTTGGAGTCAAAAGGTCTTTGACACTAGTACTGAGTTCTGCTTCCCCAGCACCGAGTACAGTACTGGGTACAGCAGTTCTCTAATGTCTGTTATTAATCAAAAAGTACTATTACTGTGAGCAGGACCAACCTCGCCCCCATTCTTGAGAAAAATGGACTAGAAATATAATTAGACAGTTTACAGAAAAAGAAACGAAAATGCCTCTTAATCATAAGAATTGATGAGTCAACCTCTCTGACAACAGAAATGCAAATTAATGGCACATATTCAACTTTGCATCTATCATACTGACATAAAGCCAAATGTTTGACAACACATAAAGCCACGAAAAAAATTAGCACTCATATTAGTTGCTAGTGTCAACACAAACCGATACAATCTCTGTGGAGGGGAATGTGGCAAAACCCCCAAAATTATATATGCACTTGTCCTCTAAGTCAGCCATCCCGCTTCTGGGATATAGCCCCAAGATACACTGGCAAAAACATCAAAATCTATATGCCCAGGCTATTCACTGCAGCATTACATGTAATGGCAAATGACTGGAATCAACTCATATGCCTATTAATAGGGATCAGATGAATAAACTGCTACATTCATACATGGAGTTCTATGAAATAGTATTATAGAAGGGAATGAGAAGGAGCTCTACATACTGCTATGAGGAGAACACAAGAATATATTGTTAAAAGAAAGGTAGCAAAAGGATGTATATTATTATTTAAGAAGGGGCAGAGGGAATGAAAATAAGAAGCTTAAATAATAATAATCTCATTAAAACTGTACACCAAATGGAAAGAAATGCAACAATTGAGCTGGTTTTACTCTAGGAACTGTTTCAAGTAACTCTAAGATATATTAATTTGCTTATACAGCCCTGGCAGGATATACATAACAAAATGCAATACCAAGCTGTTTTCAATAAGCATATTGTTTGTAGCCATGTGATTATTGCTATTCTGGGCTGTTATATGTGTATTATGGAATTGAAGCAAATAAGTAATTTTGTTGGTGTCATTAAAAAATGGGATTTGAGTCACGGGAAAAAAATAAAGATATAGATAAAAGAAGGACAGAATTAGTATAAAGGCCATAGAAAAATCTGAATTTGAATTGGATGTATCAGCATAAATTTAGAATGTATTTTATCTTTAAGAAAGTAGGGAAATAAAACACCTATTTCCTATTCTGTCTACTGAAAAGGCCTCGAAATAGCAACCAACCCAGTAAGAATGAATACCCCAGCACCCAGTATGTAAATACCACTTCCCACTACAATAAAAGAGGGCTCTTCTGAGACAAGTTTAATTCCAGATCTAGGGAAGACAATGTATAAGGTGAGGCAGTAAAATCATGTCTTACCAGAGAAAAAGGATTAAGTGAAAAGGACAAAAACCACTGGGATTAAGTGAAAAGGACAAATACGAAGGAAGATGCTCCTACTGGCCCAAAATGGATCTTTTAATCATCAATAAGAACTGATTAAAGTTGATTATAGATTTAAAAATAATCTAAAATCCACTGGTAACCATGGAAAGATAAGGGTGAAGTTTCATTTATTTGTACAAGGAATAAATGGATGGTAGAATTAGAATATCACTGTTTTGAAATCCCTAATAAAATAATGGATCTAAGAAATAATCAGTGGTGGCCAGGCGCGGTGGCTCAGGCCTATAATCCCAGCACTTTGGGAGGCCAAGGCGGGTGTTTCATGAGGTCAGGAGTTCGAGATCAGCCTGGCCAACATAGTGAAACCCCGTCTCTACTAAAAATACAAAAAAGTAGCCAGGTGTGGTGGCGGGCGCCTATAATCCCAGCTACTCAGGAGGCTGAGGCAGGAGAATGGCTTGAACCCGGGAGGCGGAGGTTGCAGTGAGACAAGATTGTGCCACTGCACTCCAGCCTGGGCGACCGAGTGAGACTCCGTCTCAAAAAAAAAAAATAAATGATCAGTGGCTGCTAATTACAATTAAAAAAGAGACATATGAGCCTCCTGGCAGAAGCACTTACCACCACCCAGGAAGCATTTTTCTGGAAGGCAGGGTACCAAACTAGAATGAGGCCGAACCTCTAGATTTAACTACTAATTCTCAAGTCATGCAAAGAGCAAAGTAACAAATTTAATGCAATCAGCCAAATCTAGACTGCAGAACACCCTACAGGATGAAATAGCTTCTTTACCACATACACTGGGGAACTGGGGGAAGGACCTGGGAATTAAGAGAGATTTAAGAGATGTATCAACCAACTGCAATGAATGGCTCTCATTTAGATTCTAATTTGAACTATGAAAATATAAAGAGAGAGAGAAAGATACAGACAGACAATTAGGGAAATCTGGGCATCGTATACACTTGAATATTAAGAAATTGCTAATTTTTATATGTTCTGATATATTGTGATTGTGTCCAAATCCCTTATTTTTGGAACATCTACAAGGAAAATGATGTATTTGTGAGGCGTTTAAAATAACGGCAGGAAGAGGTGTGAGGGGGAATAAATGAAATGGGTTTGACTAGGATTTGATACTTGTGGAAGCTGAGTAATGAAGAGAAGGACTTTACTGTATCATTCTTTCCCTGCTTTTGTATATGTTAATATTTTCCTAATAAAAAGGTTAATTTTTTTTTTTAAAGACTGGTTCTGTCACCAGGCTGGAGTGCAATGGTGTGATCGTGGCTCAGTGCTGCCTCAACCGCCTAGGCTCAAGCAATCCTCCCACTTCAGCCTCCTGAGTGGCTGGGACTACAGACATGCATCACCATGCCTACCTAATTTTTGTATTTTTTGTAGAGATGGGGTTTTGCCATGTTGCCCAGGCTGGTCTCGAATTCCTGAGCTGAAATGATCTACCCACCTTGGCCTCCCAAAGTGCTGGGATTACAGGCGTGAGCCAAAAGTCAAAAATTTTAAAAAGGTAAATGTTGCCAATTCATTTTTAAAAGTTCTATTATTTTTGGTGCTCCAAAACATTTCTTTTTGAAAATGAAGCACACAGAATACATTTAAAATCTGATGTAAAAAACCAAACATCTGATTTTAAATGGTGGTATACAAAAATCCAATCACAGTAAATTTGCTCCTTTTCCAAGAATGTAAGCATCTTTTCCTTAGGAACTACATTTTCTTTTATGGTAGGAAAAAAAAAATCTATAAAATAAAAGTCTGGTACAAAGATCTCAAGACACTGGAAATACACAGTGAGAGGGAAAAAATGGGTAGTAAAATACAGTGCAAGAGAAAGTAGAGAATGGGAGATGAAACTGAGTGGCATTAGGTGAGTACCAGGTTCCCAGACCGAAAATACAGCCCCGAGGCGGCAGTCAGGCCCACCTAATGGAACACACCAACAAAAGACTCTACTTGAACAAGCAGACACTGTCCTCCTGCAGCTTCTTTCAGTCTGTATCAGTTATAACCCCAGGTCTGGGATGAGAAGTATCTTCTATAAACTATGTGACCCTGATAGTTTTTGTGTTCACTTCGTAACTCCTTCGCTTCTTAAGTTCTTTCATTACAGAGTTAAAATAGGTTATTTAAAAATGTAAATGACACACAATTTAGAAATGCTCAAAATCTAGACAGAAATAATAACTAGACAGACGACTGAAATCTCTATGCACTTCCAAGGCTCACTGCTGCCTGTATCCCATGTCTTTAGACATGATGGCCTTAGCTGTGGATTCCCCAGCATCCATTCCAACTCAAGTGCTAATCATGTTAAACTCTTGCCTCATGGTTTAGAAAGAGACACATGACCCAATCCATGGCAACAATATGTGGGTCTACTGGGGACCTGCTGGGGAAATTTCCCTTGCTCCTAAGGGGAAAAGAAGTCCAATTCTTTCTTCCTCTCAACACTTGCTAAATTTCATTCATTATAAGATCCACTGTTATTTTATGTGCACTGAGAAAGGATAAAACATAGCCAATAAATTATAACCACACCACAGAATGTACAATGAAGCCCAACTATATGAGCAAATATGAAGGAAAAAAGTGTATCTTAGAATTAGTCAAACTGAGCTGAGGATGACGCCACTTCCATGGAGGCCAGCTGGGTACAAGAGAGTCTCAGAGAAGCACAGCAGAGCCCCAGTCCTGCCTGACCAGGATGTCATGACATGGGAGACAGAAACAGAGCCAGAGTCCTGTCAGTGAAAGCATCCTAACTGATACTGAGATCAAAACAGAATGAGCCGGGCCCAGTGGCACATGCCTTCAGTCCCAGCTACTCAGAGGCTGAGGCAGGTTGGACTGCTTCAGCCCAGGAGGAGGTCAAGGCTGCAGTGAGCCATGATCGTGCCTCTGTGCTCTAGCCTTGGCAACAGAGTGAGACTCCGTCTCTGAAAAACGTAAAAACAACAACAAAAACCAAAGAGCTGTAATAAATGCAATGAAATAAGAAAGAGCAACAGTCGTGACACAGCAACCCTCTGACTGAAAAGTGTCCTAACCATCTTGACTCTCCTGAAGGAAAAGAAGTTGTTTATTTTTTTGCAGACAGTCTCGCTCTGGAGGCTGGAGTGCAGTGTCGCAATCTTGGCTCACTGCAACCTCCGCCCCCTGGGTTCAAGTGATTTCTCCTGCCTCAGCCTCCTGAGTAGCTGGGATTACATGTGCACACCACCATGCCCAGCTAATTTTTCTATTTTTAGTAGGGATGGAGTTTCACCATGTTGGCCAGGCTGGTCTCAAACTCCCGATCTCAGGTGATCCGCCTGCCTCAGCCTCCCAAAGTACTGGGATTATAGGCGAGAGCCACCACGCCCAGCCGGGAAAAGAGGTTTTAAACATCTTTTATCTTTTTTTTTTGAGACAGTCTTGCTCTGTTGCCCAGACTGGAGTCCAGTGGCCACAGTCTTGGCTCACTGCAACCTCCGCCTCCGGGGTTCAAGTGATTTTCCTGCCACAGCCTCCCAAGAAGCTGGGATTATAGGCGCCTGCCACCACGCCCGGCTAATTTTTGTATTTTTAGTAGAAATGGGATTTGCCATGTTGGCCAAGCTGGTCTCGAACTCCTGACCTCAAGTGATCTGCCCGCCTCAACCTCCCAAAGTGCTGGGATTACAGGCATGAGCTATTGTGCCTGGCTTTAAAAATGTTTTAAATAAAAATATGTGATCAAGTGTTCATCAACGGATGAATGGATAAACAGTGATACGTACATACAATGGGTCATTTAGCCTTAAAAAGGATAGAAATTCTGACACATGCTATTAACACGGATGAACCATGAGGACATTATGCTGAGTGAAATAAATCAGGCACAAAAAGACAAATACTGTATGATTCCATTCACATGAGGTACTTTTATGAGGCAGAACAGTCAAAAACAGAGAGAGGAAGGAGAATGGTGATTGCCAATGCTGCAGAAGAGAAATGGAGTTACTGTTTATGGGTACAGAATTTCAGTTTTGCAAGATAGAAAGAGTTCTGGAGATAGATGACGGTGATGGCTATACAACAATATTAATGTACTTAACTACTGAACTTTGCACTTAAAAATGGGAGTTGGTAAATGTATGTGGTGATCTGGGGGGCGGGGGGGAAACCTCTGTATTTATATAAAATTCCCGATAGCAATAACAACATTCTAAGATGCTGCTCAACAGAATAAAGTGCCAGCAGAGTAATAAGAAACAAAAACCTATTAAGGAAGCTATGAACATGAACTTCACCTGATGACTAGGACCGACACGAATCTCCCCCTGGGTACTGTTCAGCCTCCTGGAACAGAAATAGAGCAGATTAAGTTAGCGCAATATAGTTTTGACATAAACATTCACACATTTTTCAAAAAAAGTAATTCTCTTCAAATAAATGAGGAAAAACTGAGGAAGAATTAACGTCCCCACTACTTCTAATGTTCTGTATACATACACCACCCACCACCACACATGCACCTCTAAAACCTTTTCCTTCGAAAATCCTAAGAACTGCAGCTTCCTTTCATGAGAACCTTCCTACATCATCGTTCTTTTTTTGAGACAGAGTCTCACTCTGTCGCCCAGGCTGGAGTGCAGTGGCACAATCTCGGCTCACTGCAACCTCCGCCTCTTGGGTTCAATTGATTCTCCTGCCTCAGCCTCCAGAGTAGCTAGGATTTCAGGTGCCTACCACCACGCCCGGCTAATTTTTGTAATTTTAGTAGTAAATTTCAGTAAATTTTGTAATTTTAATAATTTGGGTTTTCATCATGTTCGGCCAGGCTGGTCTCGAACTCCTGACTCTCAAGGGATCCGCCTGCCTCGGCTTCCCAAAGTGCTGGGATTACAAGCACGAGCCACCACACCTGGCCCCTATAACATCATTCTTTCATGCCTCAGAGAGATGGACATTCCTGTAGTACAATTCCAGTCAGTCATTTCTTCCTTTCAAAACATCTCAGGGTGCCCTACCATAAGCCTTATAAAATACAAATAAGAAAACTTATCCTAGGACATATACTGATCCATCCATCCATCCATCCATCCATCCATCCATCCATCCATCCGTCCGTCCATCCAACAAATATTTAAGTACCTACTATAAGCCAGGAATTGTCCTAGGTGTTGGGGATAAAGCAACAAACAGGGACAGGTACAGAGGCTCACACCTGTAATTCTAGCACTTTGGGAGGCTAAGGCGGGAGGATCGCTTGAGCCCAGAAGTTTAAAACCAGCCTGGGCAACACAGAGTGACGCCATCTCTACAAGGAAATTAAAAATCAGCTGGGCATGGTGGCGCACGCCTGTAGACCCAGTTACTCAAGAGGATCGCTTCAGCTGGGAGGTCAAGGCTGCAGTGAGCCATGTTCGCACCACTGCACTCCAACCTGGACAACAGGGCATGACCCTGTCTATAAAAAAGGCAACAAACAAAACAGTGTCAAAGAAGATGGCCTAAAAGGAGGCACATGCTCTTGTTTTCCTCTCATGGATCTGATACCCATACCCACTGTGTTTGAAATTGTTAAAAATGCATTTTGGAAAGCTATCATTTCCTTTAGGGCACCTGGGCCCAGTACTTTCTTCTTTTAATCCAATCATTTTCTCATGAAGAATCTTGCTTGGGCAAAGGTGGTGGTAAATGTGACAAAGGAAGAAAAAAAGAAGAGGAGGAAGAAGGGGAGAAAGGGAGGAGGAAGACAAGGAGGAGGAGGAGGAGACGAAGAAGAGGAAGAAGAAGAAATGTGGGGGCCCCGTCATCAAGAATCTTACAAGCCTCCAGCTGGCGAGGCAGCATCTGCACCGAAACACCAGAACAGGCCGATGCCCGTATTCATCAACATAAGACACTTCAAAAGACACAGTACAAAAATGTGAAGGGGAGGTATCAACATGAGGCGGCTTCAAGAGAAGACACAGAAGGAGATAATAGGCCTAGCAGCAGGGAAAAAAAAGAGGACTTTCCAAGTAGAAATGAAAGCATGCAGAGGTGGCAAGCTGAAAGGGAGGGGCGGTGACAGGGCTGACTTCATCATACAAGTCATCTTCATTTCTTCATTAGGAGAATGTATGTGGAAAAACGAAGCTAAAAGATGGATTGTTCTCATAGGTTTATGCAGGAAATGGAAGAAGCTGTTTTAGGAGGTATGTAAAGGAATCAAATCAGCCACAAGTTATTTTAATCACGAGCGCTTCTTTAAGAAAAACAAGCAAGCAGTCAGTGTTACCACTATTTCCCTTCCAACTTGTCCTTTTCTATTTTCTAACTAGCTGTGAGCAAAACAAGCTGCCAAAAGCTCTAAATACTTTCCAAATGCTTTCTTGCCTACAAGTAGGTCTAGCCAGAATGTATCATTTCAGAAACCTTCAGCCACAGCCCATTCAGTAACTTCTGCCTGCAGCTCAACCTTTGGGTTCTTCCAGAAGGTCTGTTACTCTGGAGTTCTCCAGTGGTTGGATATCATTTCTATATCATGGCTACACTGTTAAGTCCTTGATAATTCCAGAAAAAACATTCCTGCTTGATTTTTATTTTATTTTGGAGATGAGGTCTTGCTATGTTGCCCAGTCTGTTCTCAAAACCCTGGGCTCAAAGGCACCCCCACCTCAGCCTCCCAAAGCGCTGGAATTACAGACATGAGCCACCGCACTCACTGCCCAACCCCATTTTTATTTTAATAAGCCAATTTATCATCATATTTAGCTTAAAAAAACCCAATGTACCATGGTAATGAAACAAACTCCCAAATACCCTATTGACTAGAACTACTTATATCTCACGTATTTCCATAAAAATAGGATGCAGATAATTATTATTAAACTAATAATACAAATGAGACAAAAAAATGTATTGGGCCATCTTAAGAGACTTGAAAATTGTTTAAGTTTATAACAGGGAAGAGTACTAATAAGTAGGCTATAACATGAAAACCAAGATAAAATAAGGAAACTTCTTAAAAGCTTATTTAAAAATCCCTCTTTGCAACAAAAGTATTTTTAAATTGTATGTAACTTTTAAATATCAGGGTTCTATAGCAAGGAATACAACAAAGTTCTTTTTGAGCAGGTAGGATCTGAGGTGCAGACAATGGCATTAGCCTACTATATGCAAGAGTTACAGAATATAGAATAAATGGCAAAAGTACTTTTTAGGTCCAAGATATAAAGAGGTAGATAGCAACACACCACCTTAGAGAAAGCTTGATGCAGCTGACAGAAAAACTGTCAGAATATGACCTGAAGGTGAAAGACAAGAAGTACACATGGTGGGGAAGTGCCAGCATCCAGCTGTATCTGGATCCACCGAGCAATCAGAATCCTCCTTACTGAACTAAGTATCCCTCCCCTGCTGCCGCACTGCTCTCCTCTCTTTTTTCTTTTTCTTTTTTTTTTTTATCCTGTATCCCCAGACAGCTGCATCACCCTTGATAGGTCAGGCAGCCACAACACCCCAGAATGTTTCCCTGGCACATGGAAAAAGCACCCCCATGAGGCTGCAGCCAGGTGCAAAGTGAGTCTGTGAACTGCTCCCTTCTTGAATGCACTTTTGTGGTTCACACCTCACTCATTAATGATATTTAAACATGACAGTATCAACAGCTTGTAGGAAACACTCTTAATCATCAATTGCAATCTTCATGCAATGACTACATTTTGTCTTTTACTTAACATTTCTCAAACTTTTAAAAGGGTCTCTGTACCCTTTTACACTCTTAATAATTACTGGAGTGTGTCTTTGTGGTCCCAGAATCTGTCTCTTGTTTCAAACAATGTCTGAACAGCACATATCCTGGGACTCCATCTGTTCCAGCCTCCAACTGCCCTCCAATCTCCTCTCCATTTGCAACCTCCAGCACCCTTCTTCTCGGCCATCTCCTGCTTCTGGGACCAGCCACCACTGTTTTTGTGGTTAGCTCCTCATTGCTGACCAACCCCGCAAGCTCTGGGAGGCATGAGTGACTTCTTCCACGAATCGGCCAAGAAGATTCAGGGCACTGAGTGTCTCTTGAAGATGTGTGTGTGGCAGCGGCACCCATTTCCAGGATGTGGAGAAGCCATCTCAAAATGAGTGGGGGTAAAAACCCTGGGTTCCATGGAAGCCACCATGGCTCTGGGGAAGAATCTGAACCAGATCCTCGATCTTTAGGCCCTGGGTTCTGCCTGCACAGACCCCCATCTCTGTGACTTCCGGAGAGCCACTTCCTAGATGAGGAGGTGAAACTCAACAACAAGATCGGCGACTACCAGACCAACCTCCCCAGGCTGGGCTGGGTAAATGTTTCTTCCAAAAGACTCACCCTCAAGCACCACTAGGAGCCTACAGAGCCCAGCAAACTTTTAGGAGCCCCTCTCAAAGTTCAGGGCTACTGCCTAAGCAGCGCCTCCAGCCACTACCCTGGACCCCTCTCCCAAGCCTTGGACAAAACAGAAATAAAGCTTATTACAAAAAATAAAAATAAAAATTACTGAACATCCCAAGAAATCTAAATTTTTGAAAACTTTCAAAATATTGATTTAAAAATAGCAATAAGCCCATTACATAACAATATGCATATTCTTATAAAAAGTAATTGCATTTAAGCAGAAACCTTTAGTAAAAAGTGAGGCATTATTTTATGTTTTTGCAAATCTCATTAATATTTGACTTAATAGAAAAGACAGCTAGATTCTCCTATCTACTTTTGAATTCAATCTGCTGCAATATATTGTTGTGGTTAAATTATATGAAGATAATACAGCCTAACACAGCGATGTAACTAGAAAAGGGAAGAATATAGCCTTTTTGATACTACACCAAAAACTCAACAAGTTCCCGGCACCCTGGGGGGCCGAGGTGGGAGGATCACTTGAGGTCAAGAGTTCGAGACCAGCCTGGCCAACATAGTAAAACCCTGTCTCAACTAAAAATACAAAAAATTAGCCGGGTGTGGTGTTGCATGCTTGTAATCCCAGATACTCAGGAGCCTGAGGCAGCAGAATTGCTTGAACCTGGGAGGCAGAGGTTGCAGTGAGCCAACATCGTGCCATTGTACTCCAGCCTGGGCAACAAGAGCGAAACTCTGTCTCAAAAACAAAACAAAACAAAAACTCAACAAGTAATCATTTCTTAAAGATGTGTACACAAGGTGAATCTAAAAGCCTATCAATAGTCTTTTGACTGTGCTACTCTGAAATCCATTGGTCTGTCTTGCCTTTGAATGAATGGATCTTCTACTCAGATGTGATTTTGTAATGTCATGCATTGGTTTTATAGAGAATGTCAGTTTACTCAGTTCTGCAGATCTTTCAAATATCAACCAGTTCTTTATACAGCATTTTTTAAAAATCATATTAATATCACCTATCTCATAAGAAATGCCTTTCAGTGTAGAGAAGCTGTCAGGCTCAGAGTGGTGAGTACAAGCTTTTCGAAATTCTAATTTTTACTTGAAAGTTCAAATCTTAGCCTTGTCAAGTAGTATCAGTGTTTTCCTTGAAATAACAAGCTCACTTAATTCATCTTCAAGAAAGTTTCTGCCAAATGCCCACGTATGAATGACCACAGTTTGTCTGTCAGTTGTTCTTTCAAAGAGTAACTGATATTCCATGAAAAAAGTGGCTAGCTTCGCTTCTAACTCAAATGTCTCGACGGAACCAAGGCTTCTCCTCAAGACAATCACTGTCTTTTGGTATAGGGCGGAAGACTTTTAAGTCGGGAAGCCAAGTCTTGGGATTAAAAAATAATAATAGGCTGGGCGAGGTGGCTCACGCCTGTAATCACAGCATTTTGGGAGGCCGAGGCAGGTGGATCACCTGAGGTCAGGAGTTCGAAACCAGCCTAGTCAACATGGTGAAACCCCATCCCTACTAAAAACACAAAATTAGCCATACCGGGTGGTGTGTGCCTGAATCCTAGCTACTCGGGAGGCTCAGGCAGGAGAACTGCTTGAACCCGGGAGGCAGAGGTTACAGTGAGCTGAGGTCACACCATTGCACTCCAGCCTGGGCAAAAAAAGAATGAAACTCCGCCTCAAAAAAAAAGAAAGAAAAGAAAAGAGAAATAATAATAATAATAATGAGGTCCACAAGCTAAGCTCTGAGAAGCACTGATTATGGCACATTCTGAACTTCAGAAAGTGCTGGAGGCTAAAATTCATCTAGAAGATGCCAGCTTTCTTCTTTGATTAATAACAACAGTAGCTAACATTTCAGCACTTAACTATCTGTCCTAGGTGCTCTACAGTATTATCTCATTTCTAGGTATTAAGGCATTTAATTAATGTTTTGATATTAACAGACATGTTAGTATTGCTATTCACAGAAATTCAGGTGTCTTTCTATCCTGTGTTCAAAGCAACACAGCACTACACGTGGTGGTGCACACCTGGAATCCCAGCACTCTGGGACGCTGAGGCAAGAGGACAGCTTGAGCTCAGGAGTTTGAGACCAGCCTGGGCAATAGGCTTTATAAAAAATGTTTTTTTAATTAGCTGGTCACGGTGGCACGCACCTATAATCCCACCTACTCAGGAGGCTGAGCCAGGAGAATCACTTGAGCTCTGGAGTTTGAGGCTGCAGTGAGCTATGATCACACCACTGCACTCCAGCCTGGGCAAAACAGAGCTAGACTGTCTTTAAAAAAACAAACAGGCCGGGCGTGGTGGCTCACCTGAGGCAGGCAAGTCACCTGACGTCAGAAGTTCAAGACCAGCCTGGACAACATGGTGAAACCCCACACTACTAAAAATACAAAAATTAGCCGGGCGTGGTGGTAGGCGCCTGTAGTCCCAGCTACTCAGGAGGCTGAGGCAGGAGAATTGCTTGAGTCTGGGAGGCAGCGGTTGCAGTGAGCCAAGATCATGCTACTACACCCCAGCCTGAGTGACAGAGCAAGACTGTCTCAAAAAACAAACAAACAACAACAACGACAACAAAACATAGCTACTAAAGAGGTTTCTGCTTGGATGTACAATGCTGCTGAATTAACAAAGTAGGTCTAGTCAAAGCCAGGGTGGTCATCAACTTCGGAAGAAAAATCCAGACCAAAGGCAGTATGAATCCTAGCCAAGACATATAAAGGATACTACTGTATGAATTAAGAAACCAAAGATGCAAGTAATGTCCAGAATAATGCAACATACACACACATCTATCTTTATCCTCATCTTAAGAGTTTTCACATACGTTATCTTAAATCTAGGTGTAGGCCGGGTGCGGTGGCTCGTGCCTGTAATCCCAGCACTTCGGGAGGCCGAGGTGGGCAGGTTACCCGAGGTCAGGAGTTCCAAAACAGCCTGGCCAATATGGAGAAGCCCCACCCCTAAAAATACAAAATTAGCCAAGCGTGGCAGTGGGTGCAGTAGTGGGCGCCTATAATCCCGGCTACTTAAGATGCTGAGGCAGAAAAATTGCTCAAACCCAGGAGATGGAGGCTGCAGAGAGCCGAGATCCCGCCAGTGTACTCCAGCCTGGGGGACGGAGCAAGACTCTCTCAGAGGAAAAAAAAAAAAAAAAAAAATCTAGGTGTATTATAGTTACATAACAAACACAAGCAAAATAATAATACTAGCTATCAATTACTAAGTGCTTTCTATGCTGGGCATATATTATTTCATTATTCCATGACAACTCTATGAGGCAGTATCTCCATAGGTAATAATAATAACAATACTAATTTTAACAGTAATAAAGCAACTAATATATCCATTGAACATTTACTATGTACCAGGCATTGCAAGGTAAGCAATTTCCATTTATTTTCTTATCTAATCTTACAGGCGACCCAGTAAGATAGGTGCTATTGTAGTAAGAGTACAGGTCAGGTCACTGAAGCCAAGAGATGTTACGCAGTTGCCCAAGATTAAACAGCAAATAAGTGGAGAAATCAGGAATCCTACTCAAGGTCAGCTGACTCCAAAGTCAGAGCTCTCAATCACACTCCCATATGGCAGAATGATTAAGTTACTGAACCAAAATCACACAATTAATTACAAACAGAATGATGAGAATCCATATCCCTTTCCCTATTTTGGTTCTATGTTTATTTCAAACACCCAAGCAAGACAAAATGATCAAAATAATTTTTTTAAGTTTGAAAGTCATGATGAAAGAGAAAAACCTATCAAAGTTAGAGGCCAATTTATATAATACTCTTGAAATGACAAAATTACAGAAATGGAGACAGATTCGTGATTGCCAGGTGTTAGAGATGGTGGGGAGAGGGAGGGAGGCCGAGGGTGTGACCACAAAGGGAGAGCTTTGTAGTGATGAATAGCTCTGTCTCTTCATTGTTGTGGTGGTTACACAAAGCTATCCATGTGATAAAATGGCACAGAACTACACGCACACAATCTACTAATGCCAGTTTCCTGGTTTTGGTATCGTATTACAGTTACAAAAGATGAGACCACTCTGTGGTATCTTTGCAACTTCCTGTGAATCCAAAAAATTTAAAGTTTTAAAAAAGTCAAATGAAGAGGGGGATATACTACAGGCAGATGGGAAATCAGAAAGAACACCAGACATGAGAAAAGCTGATTAAAGGACAAACAGATCAACCTCAAATTACACTGTACACAGCTGAACCAGTAACTGAAGAAAGAGGGCCACAGCTTATTGGCAATGAGATTCAAGAAATTAACTCCAAGTGACATATTTATTTTTTCGTTATGTTTACTAAGGATTTCTGCTGTGGATTCATCATCTTGGAGACATCTTTATACTGTGAATCATATTACAAAAACCGAATTAAGAAGTGTCACTATCATCCCCAGCAAAAGAACGAATTTCTCTGTGTAGCTAATGTAAATAATATGTTTTTCAAAACAACTTAAGTTCAGCCTGCATTATTCTACAAATCTTTGTTTTAGAATACGAAAAAAATAGTTCCAGAAGCCAAATTACAATAATGGTAAGTTGTTGTTTTTATTCCTGAAGTATTAAAAAAACAGAAAGTCATTGTATATGAAATCTGATACAAAAAAACCCCAGTGTAACAAAGCAGTATCCATAGCAACTACAACTTAATATTTCAGTCCTCTTCAGCTGCAGTGGATTAAATAAAATGACAAGATGTTCCCTTTGAAAAGTAACCTGTTACCATGGAAACGTTTTAGTCTAAGAAGTAAACAGGGAATGGACAGAAAGGAGCAGGGAGCCTGTAAATGAATATCAAAAAGGGAGAAGCATCTTTGCAGAGGAGATGGAGGTGGCGATGGCAGGCAAAGGGAGGGTCTGTGAGAAGAGCATGCCTGCTAGATGCAGGATCCCAGCCCAACCCAGAGGCTTGGCCCAGAACATGATGCGGCCACTTCTTCACCCTGAAGAAAGGGGAAGGGGCAGGAAGGCAATGTTCTGTGAACATTCACCAAAGACGCCCAAAGATCTCTATGTGATCACGGTGACTGCTTAAGATAGGCACTTGATTCTACAAGGGAAGATGAGGGAGGAGGATACAGATATGGGAAGAACACATGAACAGAAGGCACCACCATGAAGCAACTAAGGGCAAGAGCTGACCCCCTCATTCAGCCCCTCCCCAAGCCTTGGGTCATAACAGTCGTGTAGCCTGTGGCCCATTCCCAAGGTGCTGGGACAGAAAAGGCTCAAGTCAGACCCTTGTTCTGTGGCTGGAGTCATGTATGAATGAGATCACTGAGAAATCTCTCTCCCTGTCCTTCAGATGGTAAATATCACACAGCAGACATTCTTATCTTTTCCACAGGGTATTAAGTTGAGCAGGAAGACTGACATGGCATCAACAGAATGAAGATCTTAGAAACGCTACTTAGTGCACATTTAGAAAATGACCACAGAAGAAGTCTGTGGGTCCAGAACAAAATACACTACATTTTAAGAAAACCAAAAGGCAATTTATCAGAATCACTTTTTTAGATGGATTGTGAGGTAGGAGTGAAAGCGAGGATTAAGAAGGAAGACTAGTGCAATATGCTGGGTTTCTCAATTTTCCCCAGCATGAACACATACTTCAAAGCTGCCCTGAACAAGTCTGAAATTTCTTTTTAAAATCTAACATAGTATCTTAAAAAGCCATGCGAATGTTGTATTCTATCCCATCATATATTCCCATTCATTTTTAGAGAAAAATTTCCATAAATCTGAATAAAATCATTGTGCTGGCCGACTCTGGGCACACTTTCTGTGGGTTAGCCCTGCTCCTTAAGAAACAGCAATAAATAAACAAATAAACAAACATTAAAAGAAACATCATTGTACTTCCTATTAGGATCTCCCATGACGCTGTCACACCCACACCTGAGTCTAGATGTTCAAAAGCAGGGAAAGAGCATGGTCTTCAGAATTAAATGAACCTGAATTAAAATTTTAGTATCAGGCCAGGCGTGGTGGCTGGCTCATGTGTGTAATCCCAGCACTTTGGGTGGCCAAGGTGGGTGGGTCCCTTGTGCCCAGGAGTTCAGGACCAGCCTAGGCAACATAGCAAGACCTAGTCTCTGCAAACAAACAAACAAACAAAAAACCCAACCAACCAACCAAACAACAAAAACAACAAAAATTAAAAATTAGCCAGGCATGGTAAAATGCACCTGCAGTCCCAGCTAGTTGGGAGGCTGACACAAGAGGATCACTTGAGCCCAGGAGTTTTGAGGTTGCAGTGAGCTATGATCATGCCACTGCACTCCAGCCTGGGCAACAGAGCAAGACCCTGTCGCTAATAAAATTTTAAAAATAAGTTTCAGTACCCAGGTTTTGTTTGCTCTAAGTGTGATTTTGAGGACCCAATTAAATCTAATTCCTTAGTTTCCTCATCTATGATATGAAGTTGATAATGTTATTATGCAAGGTTGCTATAAAAATAAAAGATGATTTATGGAAAGAACTAGACATAGTACCTATTGCTTAGGGGTCATTAATATTACTAAACTCTATATACTGGCAATAAGTGAGAATGGAAGCTAATCCTGCTATTATGAGTTCCCGAAGTACCACTTACCTCTCCTTCCACCCATATCACAGTCAGGATTTTATATTTATTTTGTGTAGTTATTTCTTTGAATGGCTGTCTTGCCCTCTAGACTGGAAGTACATGCGGGTAAGAACTAAGACTGATTTTGGTCACCATAATGCAGAACTCACTGGCTCTTACTAGATACATTTTTAATAAATAAATGACTCCAATATTCTAACTCAACTACTGCTTAGCCACAGACAGCAAGTAAGGGCTCTGCTGCAAAGCTTAGCTAGTGAAGTCCCCGTGACAGAAAGCCAGCCCTCCAAGCAAAATTAACTTAAACGTAGGTTTGATTAAACTGCCTAACAGGAACAAAATTCATTATTCAATCAAAAATAAAACTAAAAACAAATACAAATGAAAAGACAAAGAGATTTAGTCAACTTAAAGTTACCACTTCCATATTCACACACAAATAAATACAAAGGCCAACACAAGAACTTGTCCAAAATCCAAAATCATAAAATTCTAAATTTTCTCTGTGGAAAGTTCCTGAGAGGCCATTGATCCAATCTTCTAGCTTAATAGAAGAAATCAAGGCCTGAGGAAAGAAAAGTGCTCTTTTAAGGGGTCACACTGAGTTAATTACTGAAGAAGACTCCAGGCCACACAGGCAGCTCTCCCACAGGGTCCTCCTAAATATAATCCAGGGTCCAGAACTAGAAATTTGGCATTGCCTGAAGAATAATAAGAATTTCCATGCTGGTAAGATGCAGTAAATATGGCCTCCACACACAATAATGTATGAGTAATGTCAGGAAAAAAACTGGTCAAAAAATTTAACAGGTGAGAAAGATCCAGTTTCAAAGTGCTATAGTGACTTTGCTCCGTTGTCTAAATTTCTTATCTGCCTTCTCTCTCTTCTCCATTACGTGGTAACCTACCATGTATCTGGCAACGTCATAAAACAACATTCCACCACAGGCTCCTAGGGAACTTTACTGTAATGGCCTGCGGCAAAGTTTAGGGGCTGCGGCCTAACAAAGCTGCCTGCACACACACGGAGATTCAGCCAAAAAACTTAAAAAAAAAAAAAAGCCACTATGACCGAAACCCACTTACAAAGCAGCAGTCGCTGTAGATTAAGCTGCTCTCCTGACCCAAGATGGTGCTAGCTTTCTGCATATTGAAATCAAACTGTATAACAAAGCTGAATGAAGCACCTCCAGAAAAAAAAAGGGACTTTGGACCAAGCAAGCATGTCTACAACACGTCTAAAGGTTTCTTTGTCCCCTCAGGGAAATGTTATAAAAAAACATGACAATTGCCTTATTCCTCCTCGCTGCAGTGGTATGAATATAGAAGGAAGAGAACACAAACAGGCAATAACTAACACACACACGCACCTAGTGTGTGTAAGTGAGAAAGTGGCAGGAAATGTTTAATGCTGAACACACCCAATATTATAAATTATGGAAGTAGAGCTTCTTTTAAAAAAAAAAAAAAAAAAAAAAAAAAAAAAAAAGAACTCCAAGATGTATAAAGAAAAACATAAACACTCAAAGAGAGTAAGAAGAAAGTGGATCAGTAAATAGTTATTAAACATACTGGTGGTTAATAATTAGTGTAATTCCTAAAACAATCCCTAGCATTGTCTTAGTTGAACAGGCTATTTAAAATAAAAATAAAAAGATGTTGGCCAGGCACAGTGGCTCATGCCTATAATCCTACTATTTTGGGAGGCCAAGACAGGAAGATAGTTTGAGGCCAGGAGTTCAAGACCAACCCAGGCAACAAAGTGAGACCTGCATGCCTATTTTTTTTAATTAAAAATTTAAAAATATATGTTGTTGTTGAGATAATCATATCTACATGAGCTTGAGACTGTACATTTGACCTGCGAATTAATAACAATAATGTACTAAGCAACTATGTGCCAAGCACTTCCAAGTTGTTTTCATCTAATCTTTACAAAAACTGTAAGAAATATTTATTTCCAGATTACCCATGAGAAAAATGAAGCTCAGAGGAGGGAAGGAACCTGTCGAATGTCACCGCTTGCCCAATGTCACTTATTAGGTGGAATCTGAACCACACTACCTGGCTCCAAATCTAGCCTTTCCTCTTACCACAGATGATGCATTCATTTATTCAACATATTCATACCAAAGACCCATTTGCCAGGTACTCTACTAGAAATGGAGACCGTAAGAATAGACTTGGCCCCTGCCCCAAAAGCTTGATGTCCAATAGGGAAAAAAATCAAATAATCACAAATAAATGTGTAGCTCAAAGAAGTTTGATAGAAATAATCTCTAATTTTCCCAGTTGAATTAAGTGCTTTACCTTAGACTCAAAGTATCATAGAGTATACAATATGAGATCAGTTATCTTTCAGAATTGTTTTAAAAGTACATTCAAGCATGAGTCTCATTAGACCAAAAAGAAAAATAAATCAGACTCATGCTTTATCACCCACAGTGGCAGGAATACAGGCATGCCCCTATCAGAAACTGCTCAGAAGAGATAATAACTAATTATCTGTGCTTATTTAGGAGAAGATTTGTGAATGTACACACCATCTAAAATATTCCTTTAGCTATTATTTTCTACCTTCTCCCTCATCCTGTCAGACATTTATCTTACAGTCTTAGAATACACGGTTTTCTGGTGGCAGACAACTCGGTTCAGTAACAAACAAAAAGTACCTGGCAAATGCGTCTTTGGTATGAATATGTTGAATAAATGAATACACAAAGTAAAATGGAAAAGAAAACAAATTCAGAAGGAAAAGAATCAGGAAAAAAGAACAACTAGAGAATCACAGACATCTGGTCTTAGATATATTAGAGTCTTCTAATTCGTAAATTAACACAGTAGCCAACAGTCAAGGAAGAAGTGAAAAGCAGATTAAGAATGAAGTGTCAGCCGGGCAGGGCGGCTCACACCTATAATCCCAGCACTTTGGGAGGCTGAGGCAGGCAGATCACCCAAGGTCAGGAGTTTGAGACCAGCCTGGCCAATATGGTGAAACCCCGTCTCTACTAAAAAATACAAAAATTAGCCAGGCATGGTGGCAGATGCTTGCAATCCTAGCTACTCAGGAGGCTGAGGCAGGCAAATCGCTTGAACCCAGGAGGCGGAGGTTGCAGTGAGCTGAGATCGCACCATCATACTCCAGCCTGGGCAACAAGAGCGAGACTCCGTCTCAAAAAAAAAAAAAAAGAAGAAGAAAAAAAAAAAAGAATGAAGTGTCAGGCCAGGCACACTGGCCTGTAATCCTGGCACTTTGGGAGGCCAAGGCAGCATGGATTGCTTGAGGCCAGAAGTTTAAGACCAACCTGGGCAACAAGGTGAAATCCCTTCTCTACAGAAAATACAAAAAATTAGCCAGGTGTGGTGGCGCCCACCTGTAGTCCCAGCTATGTGGGAGGCTGAGGCAGGAGAATCACCTTAGCCTAGGGAGGTCCCCAGGGAGGTCGAGGCTGCAGTGAGCTGAGATCACACCACTGCACTCCATCCAGCCTGGGTGACAGCGTGAGAACCTATCTCAAAAAGAAAAAGAAAAAAAAGTGACATGTCAATTAAACACAATCAAGTTCATTCTAGCTTTCAACCAAAGACAGACTGCAAAACTTATGTTGACAGAGGAACGCTTTAAATGTGAGGCTCCCTCAGATTCTAATTCAAGATTCTATTACAATGATAAGAACAACTAATAAGATAATAACTTTGTGAACTTCTCTATTTTTTTGAAACATCTACTTGCTATATTCCCAACATTTCCTGATATTCTCAAGCGCAACAGAAGCAGAACCATAAGCCAAAATGAAACAAACTAGCATCTTTTCCATGTTCAAGCTACACAGACCAAAGACTTCATCAACCACCAGAGTAACTTCCCATGTGCTGTTCCCTCACCTCCTCCACCAGACAAGCACAGAAGCCCTGAAGCAAGCCTTTAGCATTCCAAAAAATATTTTTCCCAGACAGGATAATATAGAAGAAATACATACCACACAAGAAGTAACTCTAATGAGTTAGTTTATTAGATTTGAAACATAGACAAATTCGACTCTTAACAACAGAATATCCACAGATCACAGTCAGCAACCACAAGTCTTCACCATCAAATAGATGGCGGCATCCAAGCTCCATAAATGCAGATTTGTACTAGGCCCACACAGGCCAGCCACACCAGTGGCAGGAACCTGATCCAGAGCTGATTCGGCTGTGAGCACAGCTTCCTGTTCACATTTTTATTTGTTAACTGTAAAGAAAGTTTCAGAAGAGGTAAAGATCTAGAACAGAAAGGCAATATTCTCCTGACTCAAACAATGAGTTTGTTCCTTGAGCATGAAATGTGAGTCCTGCCCAGATCCCACAAGTGCATGACAGAAAGTGGTGCAGTGTCCAGTTCCTCTCGTCTATTGAAGGGATACTTTTATTAAAAGAAGCAGGAAGGAAGAGCAATGGTGCTTTTAAACAGAGTAAAATAAGGCAAGTTCCAGAAGCAACATTATATGGTATGGGGTACCTCCCCAAAACTCCCCAGTGCAATGCCCAAATAAATATGGTCACAATGGGAAGAAAGCCCTCACATGGGTGAAAAAATTGATCACAAAAATAATAAACGCACACCCTAAATTATCCTTCTACAATTCATCTCCTTAGTTGCAATCCCAAAATTGAATCTGTAAGAATACAGATTATACTTCAGTAATATTTTCAGTGACTAGAATTCACCAACATTAGCCTTCCTAAAAACTTTCCACTAAAATCAAGAGCCTCCCTGGAAAGAGTTGACCATGCAACACTCCAAATTCACACTACACCACTAAGAGCTTACACAAGGAATTTCTCCTTGTATCAATGCATAGTAAATTTCTTCTCCTTCCTATGAGGGTTTTTCAGTTGCACATTCTTCTATATTGTATGCTTTCTTCCATCCTCACAAATGCATAAAATTTAGGTGGCATTCAAATTTTTTCTAACCTTTATCAGAAGAAAAAGGAGTGGAAACAAAAAGGAGCAAACAGTATAATTCAAAAACTTCATTTAATATCTACTTGGGTAAGAATTCAATTTGTCCTAAATCTTATTCTGACTGGCTCCCTAAATAAACCACGGTGAAAGCCATCTGTCTGAACCTGCTCTGCAACAGGACACCCCAAAAGCACAACTTCCCCTGGGTAGAAGAAACTAGTGTCTGGCTATCAAGCAGTGGGTACGAAATGAGGCCTTGTCAATGACTGCCTTCTCAGCACCAACTACTCTTTTTACTCCATTTAAGAGAATAGAATTCCAAGTCACATGACAACATACACATATGCAAAAAATGCTATCCAATTCTAAAACAGATACAAAAATAAACAAAATACCTAAACTTCAATTTCTAACACAAAAGTCAATGCATACTTTTTTTAATTGCCAAAGAATTTTCCATAAGCTCTAAAAGGAAGATGAGTCTGCTTCCTTTTGAAGGCAAGAGACTAAGTAAAAACTGATGTGACATAACCTTTCATTTTTAAAAAAATCAATTTTAAGGTGTTATTGTTGCAATCATAATTCACAACTGTTCCCTGCATATGTCAGACTTCAGAAAAAGATCACAAAAATTATAATTTGCTCTGGCAAACAGGCTCTCAATCAAAACAAGGTTCCACCCACCTTCAAAGCAACCAATAGCTGCCCACCTACCATCCTTCCTAAAACATCCAAACAGAGCTGCTCTGCGGCCCAGGCATTCCATACTAGCCACAAGGCAAGGGGGCGGCCTGCAGGCTTGCTCTGCAGGTCTTGAAGGCAAACGAGCTTGGCAACACACACCCAGCACGACTGAGGTTAAGATTATACTACGAGCCGAAGAGGTAAGGGGAAGAGGACAGGGACAGAGGGACCCGCAAAGCTTCACATTCTACATCTGCTGAATGCCTCTCCGGTAGTCCCCATTCTTAGTTCTGATTTTACGCTTCACAATACCACCTACATGGCCAGCCAGGGCTGAATTAAAGGCTCTCAGGAACATGCACTATGAATGATGAAATGATTCATAAACATCTTCAGAAGTGAGAAAGAGCAGCAAAACCCATCACTGTTTCGGTGAGGCCAGGGGAAGATAGCCTACCTGCAGGGGCTGAATGGATCATCCATGACTAACACGGGCTCTGGTGAGTCTAGCTGGATTCCTGAACCTTTACTTTCTGCTAAAACTCTGCCCTTTTCTCACTAACAACTCAAAATGGAGGCACATGCAGTCTCAGAGACCTCATAGAGCTTTCACTGAGCTTGTGCTATGACCTAAGCCTTCACGCAGAACGCAGAAACTTCCCCTCACTCTGACAGGACTGAGCATGTGCTGTGACCCTCCCTCATCCACACACTGTCTCTCCACGACGCAATCAATCTCAACCCTGCTGTTTCCGTAAATAAAGCCCAGCCAACAGACTCTGCAGCTTCTCCCTGCACACCAAGCTAGTGTGCAGGGAAGTGGGGCCTTAGAAAGGGGATCCAAGACAGCCAACAGCAGGGAACTGAGCGAGCCCAGCCATGGAGAGGCTTCAGTTAAATGCCCTGCTGTCAGGAACTCAGCAAGCCAAGCCACGGAGGAGCGTCAGTTAAATGCTCTCTGCTCTGTCAACACAACAGCAAGTTTTGTCTTTTTTTTTTTTTTAAGGTAAATGGTGATTTTAAAAAGCAAGATCGCCAAGAAATAGAATCAAAAGACAGATATGAATGACTACACACAAGATCAACTAACAGAAATACTGCAACACATTTAAAAACATAGTAGTAGCTACTTAAGAGAAGCAACTTCACAAATTTCTTTTTGAAACTCTAAACATTTTGAAAAAGACCAAACAATCAGGGTAAAGTTATGGAGTGCTTGGCCTTGTCACACAGGTACAGACACAGTGTAGATGGTATTGTGAGCAGGGTAGCTAAAGAAAGCTGTATTTTCTGCAAAAAGCTTAATCTTCCTTAGATAAGAAACTAAAAATAATAAATAAAACATTCCCCAAATAATAAATTAAAACATTTCCTAAAGTAATACTAGCCCAATCAAGTCTAGCTTGAAGAATCTAATTCTAACAATTAGAAAGACAGGAAGGTTCAAGATTCAACATCGTGCCACAAACACATGAACATCCAAAAATCTCATTTGAGGTCCTGATTCAAAATACTAAGGCAGATCCATATAAGAAATCCTAGCTTTGGATGTGCAGGCTTAGTTTCCACTTACAAACTAAGAGGTGATTCTATAGATTATTAATCAGTTACAAAAAGAAAAAGAAATGGAAGACCATGAACCTCGCCAAAATTATAAAGGACAAGATAGGGCAGGAAAGGGCAGTGCCAATTCTGTTTCCCAGAAATGTAATGGAATGTCAGGAAATTAAAGCCTGTTGAAAAGAACACACAGTGTCCTCAAGATTCCTACAGTGAATGCAGAATCAATTCCATTTCCATAGCACTCCCGTTTATGCTATGAAATAAACTAAATTCTGAAACTATGATTCAATAAACTCTTATCCTGCCGATAATGTAATTTAGAAAATACAAGAAATGCCAAGTACACTTAAATATGTTTTCCTTTGACCTAACACATGAAACAAGTATCTACAGGCTGGAAGAACATTTTCCCTTATTGGTATGTGAGACAACATATTCCCAAAACTGCTGTTACTACCAACAGTCTAGAGAAAAATACTTTCTAAACACAAAAGCAATGGAATTAGAACCTAGTGGCCAAATAATATGAATATGAGCAGCAAAGAATTTCCTCCCAAAAGTGTATATATTAAAAAAAAAAAACTACCTAACCCTTTCATATGGAAAATGTTTACTTGAAGAAATCAACACAAAATAATATGTAATAAATTCATCAGTCTCTGAAAGCCCATGAAACTGTTACATAGAGCACACTATAAAAACGGTTATTGTAACAGCAAGTTAAGAAATGTGGATTCTAATTTTGGTCTCATTAGATGCCCTGAGTTACCAAAATCCAATGGCCTTCCCCTGTAACAATGGATTCCAATGGTGGCGCCAGCCTTTGTGGATATCCTCTTCATTGTCTTTCCTGGTGCTGGCATCTCACAGTCGGCTTCACATGCCATGCCACCGAGACAGACAGCCCTTTCTCTTGTTACCCCTCAGGGGCAGCGTACCCTAGCGGCCACACCCCAGATCTCCTCTCCTTCACACTCTCTCCCGTGGAAAAGTCACCCACATTACCACCATGCCAGCCAGCTCCACTCTGAAGACACTTCCTTCCTGGCAGCAGCTCGGAAATGCAGGAGCCCCCGGAATCCTCTCACTGTACCTCTCTGGGGAACTGCACCTCTCTTATTAGATTCTAAGTCCTTCAGGGACAAGGACACTACCTAAATCATCTTTATTGGAAGCACCCAACTCTCCTATTTTGTACCTCAAAGAACTCTATCTGAAGCAGTGGAAAGGGCACAGTATCACTCATATAGTATGGCTGGCCAAAATTACATAACCTAGATCTAATCGTGGGGAAACGTCAGACAAACTCAAACTGAAGAACACTTGACAAAACTGGCTTCTAACTCTTCAAAAAGGTCGATGTCATAAAAAATCTTTTAAAAAGGTGAGGAAATATGTTGTGAAAACAAAGAGAGACAAGGGATATTAAAGAGACACAACAATTAAATGAGGCTTATGATCATGGGGAAAATTACTATGAAGGCCGTCGTTGAAAAAACTGGCAAAATCTGAATATGAACGATATTGGACTATATCATATTGTATTAATGTTACCTTTTCTGATTTTGATAATCATACCATAGTTATGTAAGATAATTTTCTTGTTCTTGGGAATACACACTAAAGTATTCAGGGGAAAGGGTGTGATGTCTATATTTCATTCCCAAATTGTTCAGGAAAGGAAAATACAGGTTGAGTTATCCTAATCCCAAAATCCCAAACCAAAAATGTTCCAAAATCTGCAACTTTCTGAGCACCAACATGATGCTCAAAGGAAATACTGGAACGTTTTAGATTTTTGGATTAAGGATATAGAATAAGCAAATATTCCAAAATTCCCCCTCCCCCACCAAAACATGAAATCCAAAACACTCTTCTAACCTCAAGCGTTTCAGGTAAGGGACAGATTCAACCTGTACCACAGAGAGAGTCAGAAAGCAAAGATGGTAAACACAGACAGCAATACAGCAAAAAAAGAGATAGAGGTTATCTCATAAAGTGTATATTTCTAATAATTTTGTGCATGAAACAAGGTTTTGATTGGGTTTTGATTGTGATCTGTCACAGGAGGTCAGGAGTGGAATTTTCCACTTGTGGCATCACCGGTGCTCAAAGCATTCTGGATTTTGAAGCATTTTAGATTTCGAATTTTCAGATTAGAGATGCTCAACCTATAATAGAGCAAACCTATAATAAAGTTTAAAAGGTAATAAAATAAAATAAATATAAAGCAAATATGGCAAAATACTAACAACTGGTGAATTGAGTAAAAGATATATGGAGGTTCTTTCTTGTACTAGTCTCATAACTCCTCTTTGAATTATGAATATAAAATTCCAAACAGAAAAATTTTAAATATATTAAACAAACAGAAAATATATCCACCAGCCTCCACAACCATCAGTTCTCCCTTCTTCTTTTTTTTTTTTTTTTTTTTGAGACGGAGTCTCGCTCTGTTGCACAGGCTGGAGTGCAGTGGTGCGATCTCAGCTCACTGCAAGCTCCGGGTCCTAGGTTCACGCCATTCTCCTGCCTCAGTCTCCCGAGTAGCTGGGACTACAGGTGCCCGCCACCACACCCAACTAAATTTTTTAATTTTTTTTTTTAGCAGAGACAGGGTTTCACCGTGTTAGCCAGGATGGTCTCAATCTCCTGACCTCGTGATCCTCCCGCCTCGGCCTCCCAAACTGCTGGGATTACAGGCGTGAGCCACCACGCCCGGCCACAACCATCAGCTCTCATGGCATCTGGAGAGCTGACACAAGGGGCAATGAATGACCTGCCTCCCTGCCTGCAGTCATGGTGCTCTCACCCCCAAACGGAAGTCCATTAACACCCAGCTCCAAACTCACTCCAATCTCAAGAATATAGGATCAGTCCTCCTCCTCCTCCTCCTCCTAGTCAGAGAATCTCAAGGAGTCTTGAAACCGAGTAGTTCCATAATTAGGTTAGCCACTAGGTCACATTCAACCACAAATTCCAATTTTAGAAATGGGGCTCTGATTCCATGGAGCAAGCCTTGCTTTACACTGAGTTCACCCTGGTACCCTACTCAGTGCTTAAGGGCATCCCAGAGAGGGGCCTTGTTTTCTCTCCTAGTTCTCTTGAACACGGGCTGCCTGTGTACTGATGCTGACTACCCACCTGGACCTCACTCCTGCCACCACATTTTCTAGCCCATCGTTTGCCAGCCTGCAGGGATGTACATACAATCTGCAACCTGGCACCCTCGTATTTCCATCTGTTGCCAACTGCCAAGGCCTTCCCAGAAGTCCTGTGATCCCCATGTACATCTATAATCTCTGGATCCTCGACATCCTTCTCTCCTCCTATTAATCCCAAGTGAACAACAGGTGAAGGATTAGCACTTCTGAATAGATTAAATGAGAGCTGAGTGGGAGAGAAGAATACACAATTCAAATCAATTTTTTCTAAAATTAAAAAAACCACTTTGTCCACTATAATACTTAAATTTGTAGTGAGTAGATTATGTACGTCTATCAAAGGTAAGTAAAAGCTGTAACATGAAAATTGCCTAAGTTTTATCTTAAAGAATTTCCTACTTCCCAGAAACAAAAAATGTCTACAATGTTGTATTCATTAACAAGAAATTTTAAAGCCAAAATGGGGAGGTGGGGCGGGGAGGGGAAGCAACACTCAGGAAATTCTAGAGAAAAAGTTCGGAAGAGATATTCTAATTAGTACTAACTTCACATCAAGAGAGGAGAAGTATTCAGAAGCAGTTTGTTTAAATTTCATTTACTAATTGCCCCGCATATCTAGACATGGAACTGAGTTTTCTATCTATCTATCTATCTATCTATCTATCTATCTATCTATCTATCTATCTATCTTTCTATCTATCTGTCCATCTTTCTATCTATCTGTCCATCCATCCATCCATCCATCAATCCATCCATCCATCCATCCAGGAAGCTTGCTGATTTACCTATTAGCTTTAACAATTTGGATGGGCCCGGACGCTCACAAATATAATGAGAGGCCGAAGTGGGTGGGTGACTTGAGGTCAGGAGTTTGAGACCAGCCTGGCCAATGGGGTGAAACCCAGCTTCTACTAAAAATACAAAAATAAGTCAGGCGTGATGGCATGCACCTGTAGTCCCAGCTACTCAGTAGTCCGAAGTGGGAGGATCACTTGAGCCTGGGAGGCAGAAGCTGTAGTGAGGCCAGACTGCACCACTGCACTCCAGCCTGGGCAACAGAGTGAGACTCCACCTCAAAAAAAAAAAAAAAACACAACACAAAACAAAACCAACGCCAACAACAAAACTAATTTTTTCACAAGTTTTCTCAGATTTCCTATGGTGAAAATTATACTTTATTAATAAATGTTCATTTTTTCATTTCCAACCCTCACATATTTTCTTCTTCAAGTCTTAATGGATATTGAAATCCTGCTATTGTTTCTGGTTTCAGAGGAAAAAGTTTCCACACTCTGCCTTTAACTATGGTGCTTGCTGTAAGTTTATGGTAAGTATTCTGTTAGATTAAGGAAATTCATTCTACAATTAATTTTCCTTTTCTAAGAGTCCCCCTCCCCAATTATTACAGAGCGTTGAATTTTATCAAGTGCTTTTTCTACATTAAGATGATTGCATGGGTACAAAAAAAGAATGAATGAATAAGGTCTCGTATTTGACTGTGAAACAGGGTGACCATAGTCAATAATAATCCACTTGTACATTTTAAAATAACTAAAATAGTATAATTGGATTGTTTTTAACACAAAGGATAAATGCTTGAGGGGGTGGACAACCCATTTTACCATGATGTGTCTATAATGCATTGTATGCCTGTATCAAAACATCTCATGTACCACATACATACGCTATGTATCCACAAAAATTAAAAATTAAGAAAAAGATGATTGTCTATGTTTTCTTCTTCTATATGTCGAAGAGGTAACATATGCTAACAGATAAATTATTAAGGCATTCTTATATTCTATAAATTTGGACATGCATATTTACCTTGCTAGACTCCGTTTGTTAACATTTCATTTAAACATTTTACATTCATGTTCATAAGATTGAACCTATAAATTTTATTTTATTAACCTGGTTTTATAATAAAGGTTTTATTAGCTTCATAAAATGACTCAGGGGACCCATAACAACTTTCTCTGTTCTCTGGAACACTGGTAGAATTCACCTGTAAAGCATGAGTCTGATTCATTTTTCTTTTTCTCTTTTATTTGGGGGGGGTCCGGGGAGGGGGGGAGACAGAGTTTCACTTGTTACCCAGGCTGGAGTGCAATGGCACAATCTTGGATCACTGCAACCTCCACCTCCTGGGTTCAATAGATTCTCCTGCCTCAGCCTCCCAAGTAGCTGGGATTACAGGTGTGCACCACCATGCCTAGCTAATATTATTATTTTTAATTTTTTTTTGAGACAGAATTTTGCTCTTGTTGCCCAGGCTGGAGTACAATGGCACAATCTCGGCTCACTGCAACCTCTGCCTCCTGGGTTCAAGCAATTCTCCTGCCTCAGCCTCCCGAGTAGCTGGGGTTACAGGTGCACGCCACCCCACCTAGCTAAATTTTTGTATTATTAGTAGAGACGGGGTTTCCCATGTTGGCCAGACTGGTCTTGAACTCCTGACCTCGGGTGATCCACCTGCCTTGGCCTCCCAAAGTGGTGGGATTACAGGCATAAGCCACCACCCCTGGCCCTTTTTTGTTGTATTTTTAGTAGAGACAGGGTTTCACCATATTGATCAAGCTGGTCTCAAACTCCTGACCTCAAGTGATCCACCGCCTCAGCCTCCCAATGTGCTGGGATTACAGGCATGAACCACCAAACCCAGCCTGATTTATTTTTCTTTTCGGTCTAATGAGATTAAAAAAATTATCCAATGCAAATTATAAAAACTGCCTTTAAAGGGAGAAGGTATGCAGTTTTTACCTATTTCCTCTTTCTTCCAGGCGGAAATCTGCATGTAATGGCCATCACTACATTGCCACCTTGAAACAAGAGAACAGTGGCAGACAAGGTAGTAAAGGGTGGACCCCTGATGACTGTGAGGTCCTAGTCTAGGAGTGCTTCCTTTCAAACTCTGCTTACATGAGAGAGAAATAAAAGTGATATTTTATTTAAGCCTTTTACACAGTCTCTTTCTGAAGCTTCCAGTATTTGAAGTTCTCGGGTGTGTCTTGCTGTTTGTCTCATCTGACCACAGTTAATGGTACATGGTTTCTTCCGATATTTCTGACGGTGAGCTTGGCATTCAAGGATATTTTATCTGTGGGGATCCTACAGGATCTTGGATGAGGGTGTCTCCCATTAAAAAACATTTTACATATGCTTCTGCCAGGTATCTTGAAGGGTTTACTGGCATGAGACCACTTTTTATATTGTCTTCTTATCCTAGAGTTCTCATATTCTGAAGGGCCCAGAATCCCAACCCTGAACAGATGGGTTTCCCTGTTACTCCCCTCTAGGTTGGAAAATGTTAACAAATTCAATCCAGCCTCACCATGAGCTACTGAAAGATCAGCTTACTGCTTTAGTTTTCAGTTTCTCTTAATTCTTTGGAGCTCAGCTCTGCAGTTAAAAGTTTTGTTATGTGTTATTCCATTACTCCAGGTAACATTCCTAGATGTTATCTGACAAAGGGTTTTTGAAATGATCAAAGGGTTTTTGAAATGATCAAATCAAATGATCAAATGAAAAACAGGCTTTTGTCCTGTTTTATTAAAGTTATCTTAACTTCAGTAGGCTGTGTTTTCCAAAAATACATGTACTCTCAACCATCTCCAATATTTTCCATCTCAGGTAAATGTTTCTGAGAATTCAAATGTGATGGCAGATAAAAGCAAACAGGAAAAAATTTGTATCCAGCTCTAGCTGCTCATCTTCAAAAGCTACACAAAGACCACAAGCTGTGGTGAGTGGAAAAGGGAACTGTTACTCAAATGCAAGTAAATTTTAGAATGTCTCAAATTCAAATTAGTTGAAATACAGGTGTTTTAGATTGTTAACTTTTCCGCTTAAGTATAAAGATTTATGTTGAGGAAAAAAATGGTCCCAAGGTCACAGAGCAAAGTGACAGAAAATTAAGAAATAAAGACATTAAAAATAATGAAATAAGGTTTCTTAATGTTAAAGAAGAATGTTACACATAAGGAAAAGGGAATAAACTAGCAGAAATTCTGTAGTACTGGATTGAACTTGGAGAATTTCACATTAACTTATGAATATACACACATAAATACAAAACTATAGGTGCAAGTGTGTGCATTATATATGCGATAGATACAAACACATGCACTCCCTAGCTCTGTTTCTCAGAAGGTCAGAGAGCAGCAACACAAAGTAATGAGCACACTTAGCACCAAATCTAGGCTTTAAAATATCATTCTCCAAACGCTGGGACAATCTGACCTCAAAATGAATAACAACAGCAGCAGGTTATAAACAATTAAATAAAATAGGAGGCCATTATTCCGCTAAATAAATGAATAAATCGAAAGTTTGATGAAGATGAGATCTACACAGTCACAAAGCAACCTCCCACAAAATGGTTATTAATTAAAAAGGGAAAAAGAGACACCGTACAATGGCAAAACCTGGCAGACATCACGTTCAGCAACTGGTCAAAGTGAACATTACCAGCAACTGGACAAATAAGAATTGTATACTGACAGGATACAGAAGAAAAGAACACAAAATTTCTGTGATACATGATCTAACTCTAATAATAAGGAAACACCATAAATGCAAACTGAGGGACAGCTGGGCACAGTGGCATACACCAGTAGTCCCAGCTACTAGGGAGGCTGAGGCAGGAGGATCACTTGAGCCCGGGAGGATCACTGAGCGGGGAGGGAGGATCACTTAATCTAGGCTGCAGTGCACTTAAACCGTACCTACGAATAGCCACCTCACTCTAGCCTGGGCAACATAATAATACTCCATTGCTATTTAAAAAAATAATAACAATAACGCAAACTGAGGGACAGGATACAAAATAATTGGCCTATTCTCTTCCAAGGTCATGAAGCCAAGAAGCAACTGAAAAACTGTTCCAGATTTAGGGAGACTAAACAAACATGACAACTAAATCCATAATGCCAAACAAGATCCTTCTGTTGTAGGTTTTTATTAGGAACACCGGCAAAATTTGAATAGGGCCTGAGAATACCATGGTAATAATATTTTCATTGTTAATTTCCTGATTTTGAGGGCTGTATTGTGGTTATGTAAGAAAATGCTTATGTTCATAGGAACTACACAAAATACTGGAGTATGAAAGAGCTTTAGGGTGACAACATACTTTCAAATGATTCAGTTAATAAAGGTCTTCTACTCTACTTACAAGGAACTATTCTGTTTTAAAACAAAATAAAATGCACACAGTATTCTAACTACCACACTAACTCTTAACTCTTGCTATTATTAACATTATTGCAGTTGTCAGTCTAGGAGAGAGAAAGTATAGTCCCTGTAAATGCCTCAAGTTTATGACTGCTCCTGAACATAATGATAGTAACATATAAGCCTCAACACTGCTGCAAAACTACACTCTAGGAAGAGGAAGAGGAGAAGGGAGAAAAGGATGAGAAGAGGTGGGAGAAAAGCGGACAGCCTGCAGGAGATTTAGCCGGGCACGGTGGCCCCTGCCTGTAATCCCAGCACTTTGGGAGGCTGAGGAGGGCAGATCACGAGGTCAAGAGATGGAGACCATCCTGGCCAACATGGTGAAACCCCCTCTCTACTAAAAATACAAAAATTAGCTGGGAGTGGTGGCGGGTGCCTGTAGTCCCAGCTACTTGGGAGGCTGAGGCAGGAGAATTGCTTGAACCCGGGAGGCGGAGGTTGCAGTGAGCCGAGATCACACCACTGCAGATCCCCCAGATAAGATCTGAGATCAGACCTGAGCCTTCAACTTGTTTTCCCATTTACTGGCAAGAGAGGACTAGTGTGCAAAGCACAAAAGAACCAAGAATATAATTCGGTGTTTCTGCGGTACAGACCAAGCCTAAGGAAATCGCTGCTAGTTTTATAAGACATTATTAGAGAGTGAGAGACAGCACCCATACAAAATGCTACATTTTAAATAATATGTCTTCTTCACTGTCCTTAAATGCACTTCAGGAGCCTAAAGAACATTTCATTTGGCAAGGGGAAATAAAAGAACAGCTGCCTGGGAAAATTCATGCTTAATTATCAAGAAGATAAAGCCATTTCTTCTCCAATGGCCATTATCATATCTTTTGTTCTTACTGGAACTCCATTCACCATTACTTCCTTTCCCTCCTAACTCACAGACAGGAAGCAAAGGAGACCTTTTCCCAGAAAGGAGGGTAGAGAGCCAGAAGGGGTCCAGAGTATAGCATTTAAAAAAAAAAAAAAAGAGAGAGAGAGAAGGCACTGGCCCATGGTTGAACTGCTGGAAGTAGAGAGATGGGAAGATGGGGTAAAAAAACAACCAAAAATCCAGCAAAACTTAATTGCTATAGGGGATAGGTTCATTTGCTATAAAAAGTCCCAATCCATTTCTCAATGAAACAGCAAATCAACCAGATGGCTAATGGTCTACCTGGTAGAATCATGACATCTTAAAAAGTAGTTTATGTTTTGCTTTTGGATTTAACACTTTACAGGATTAAAACAAAACAAAATTTAGCCGGGCACGGTGGCCCCTGCCTGTAATCCCAGCACTTTGGGAGGCTGAGGCGGGCAAATCACGAGGTCAAGAGATGGAGACCATCCTGGCCAACATGGTGAAACCCCCTCTCTACTAAAAATACAAAAATTAGCTGGGAGTGGTGGCGGGTGCCTGTAGTCCCAGCTACTTGGGAGGCTGAGGCAGGAGAATTGCTTGAACCCGGGAGGCGGAGGTTGCAGTGAGCCGAGATCACACCACTGCACTCCAGCCTGGCGATAGAGCGAGACTCCATCTCAAAAAAAAAAAAAAAAAAAAAAAATTAGATATTTTTCAATCTTGTCTCTAAAAGAAAATTTGTAATTACTTCTGCAATTCCCAAGAAGAAACAAAAAATCTGACAGTTTACAGAAGTTTTCTGCAGGGTAGCTTTCATCATCCCCATCTTACTGATGGAGAAACAGAGTCCAGAAAGTGCATGCTTTACCCATGGACACGAGGATTAAGTAGCAGCACGGGACTAGAACCCAGGCCACCCAGATCCAAGAGGAGAGATCTTACCAGATGGCTGGAAGGATCAAGCCGTCAGATTAAATGGCTAGAAGGTGTTAGACAAATGAAAAAAGCAACTAAGGACAGTAAAGAGAGGCATATAACCACGTCCCTATGCTCATCTCTTTTTGTAAGCTAAGACCAATCTATTTCATATTTTAGTTTAACCACCGACGCTGGTGTTTTAGCCAAATGCACCTAAGGCCTCCTAACTGGCTTTATTTATGAAGACCTCTGAGCTGAAATTTATTGACTTTATTAAGTTTCTTGGCAGACTCTGGATCAGACCCTTCAAACAAACAGAGAACACAATGACATTACTTGCAGAGTATGCTCACCACAGAAGTAAATCTGGATGAATCTTGTTCACATGTACAAAACTGAACACTCCCTGAGTGCAGAAATGTCAAAAACAAACTCCAAAAGCAAAGCCCAATTACCTCAGGGTTCAAAGTCAGGTCAACATTAGATTTAAGGCTCTCTCATTTTTCACAATCTCTTAGTAGTTTGTATTCTACTTGGGCAAAAAATTATGCCCCCTAAATTTTTGCCCAATTAAGTTTTGTTCCCGCTGAGTGGAGCGGCTCATACCTGTACTCCCAACACTCTGGGAAGCTGAGGAGGGAGGATCGCTGAAGCCCAGGATTTAGAGACCAGCCTGGGGAACATAGTGAGACCTCAACTAGACAAAAAATTTAAAAAATGAGCCAGGGATGATGGCGCACACCTGCAGTCCCAGCTACTTGGGAGGATGAGGCAGGAGGATCACCTGAGCCGGGTAAGTTGAGGCTGTGGTGAGCCCTGATCACGCCACTACACTCCAGCTGAGGCAATAGAGTGTGACCCTGTCTCAAAACAAACAAAAAAATAAGTTTTGTTACTTCAATTTCATGGCTAGCACTAATACAGAGTCATAATCCCTTATCTAAAATCCTTAGGATGAGAGGTTTACCAGAATTCAGAATTTTTATTTTAGCACTACAGCAAATATATCACAGCATGTAACACCCCAGCAGTGTTCACGTAATAATCCATATTCCATCATATTAGTATTTTTAGAGTAAAACTTACACAAACTCACACAAAGTGAACTGAATTAAGAATATAAATAGCCTCCTATCAGTTCAGGTTAGGTTCAGCCATCAAATACATTTTGGCACCAACCTTGGCATAAAATTTGTTAGATCTTCAGAACTTTCATATTTCAGAATTTAAGATAAGAGAGTATGGATCTATATTACTATAGATGCTTTATCAGTATTAATAAGTATTCTAGATTAAAAAGAATGAAATATAAGTTTATACCTAATAATAACAAAGTAATTCCATGCCAATTACCAAGAAATCCATTCTTCCCAAATGTTAAAGGCAACAAATTCTAGAGTACAGAACAGTCAGTCTGTTTCCCACTATCACACATTATTAGTTCAATAAGCGGTAATCCATCAGGAACAAAAAAAATCAGATCCCTGACAAGATACAACATTCAGAAATATAATGACCAGGTTAGAGAAAAAAATAAAATGAAGCTGTACACTGAAATTTAAAAAGGATCTATGCAAATAAATGTGAAAAAAACTCCAAACTTTCAGTGCTGTTCAATATGCTAACAAAGTATGGAAAATTACATAAATCAACGTATAACTACTTTTGGAAAATCAGCTCTGAGAAATAAACAGTTCCATCTTAAGGTTCACTTTCAACTGCTCACTTAAAGTTCCTGCATTATTTAAGGAGACAACAGTCATGAAAGTCTGCAGTCATGCAATCACTATTCCTTAAATTTCCAGTGGACTTTCCTATATGCAGTATTGCCCAGGACCATTACAAAATCAGAAAAACTTTGACATTTCCTTTCTACATTAACTTACATATTTACCTAAATAACTCAGGGCACTAAGAGTCAGCATACAGTACACTATGTAGCCACGACTACTTACTAGTCCTACTCATTAAAACGGGGGGAAAACTATATAGGAAACCAGCTTATCACACAGCCTCCTCCCTCACAAACTTGAAACAAAGACAGAAACAGAGGTAAATTCTGCAAGGGTATGCACCCTGGGAATTCTAAGAACTGGGCTGTGCACAGCCAGTTTTTCTACACTCTGTTAAATTAGATGCATTTTTGGATCATTTGAGCAGCTGTGGGAACTATAGCCCTAACCCCAAACTTCAGGGATATAAGGAAATGTTCGGGATAACACCAGCAAGCCAAGGCAGTAGGCTGCACTGGCTCCACTGCTGCAAATGTCTACAACGGCCTTTACACTTCAACTGTGAGAAGTTTGAGATTTGCCTCAAAGTTTACTTATAAATGGGCACTTAAGTATTTGTTCAATTCAACTCATCCAACACTACTCAAGCACTTAAAACACACAAAGCAGAAGGTGGATATAGGGAACGCAAGTGTAGAAGAAAATCAGTGGTGACTAGAAAGGTCACTAAGGGAAGTGATTCAGGATGCAGATCCTGTAAGTGTGCTGCTATCATCATGTCTCTGTGTTCCTTATTGCATCCATATTTTAAAACAAACCCGATGGGATGTATTGCCCTGAAAGACTGTCAGCAGCACACAATGAAAAATAAGAAAAGAACTTGAGTGAGTGCCTGGCTTACAAAGGTAAGTTACATATTACTTTTAATAAGCATTCAGCAAAACATGTATAACTAACATTTGTAAAAAATAATTTTGGTTAGTTGTTACAAACCTGAGAGTTGAACAGTTAAAAGACAAAAGCTACTTTAGTTAATTAATATAACTTGTGCAACAGGAAAACTATCAAGTGATTAAATAAGCACAATATCACTAAAATAACATCCAATTCCTTTGTATCTAGAGAGAAATCCAAGTTCAAGCATTTTACAATTTACCTGGGCAACAGGAAGACATGAGAAGGTAGCCAATAAATGCATATGTAAAATAAACATTTCAAAATATCAGATGCTTAAGAAATATTACCACTGACCAGCTTCTTTATCATTGGAACACGGCATACTTTTGAAAAAACAAACAAACAAACTCAACCATCATAGTTTCTTTCTTTTCCTTTTTTTTTCTTTTTTTCTCGAGATGGAGTCTTGCTCTGTTGCCCAGGCTGAAGTGCAGTGGGGCAATCTCGGCTTACTGCAACCTCCGCCTCCCGGGTTAAAGCAATTCTCCTGCCTCAGCCTCCAGAGAGGCTGGGATTAAAGGTGTGTGCCACCATGCCCAGCTAATTTTTGTATTTTTAGTAGAAATAGGGTTTCACCACGTTGGCCAGGCTGGTCTTAAACTCCTGACCTCACGATCCGCCCGCCTCGGCCTCCAAAGTGCTGGGATTACAGGCGTGACCCACCTACACCTGGCCAAGCATCATAGTTTTCTAAAGGAGAAAAGGTACTCTTTGATGAGCATTATATTACTATCCATACATCAAGCACTATCTAGAATCTAGCTTCTGATGCTGTCTAGAAAATAGCATCCAATATTGAGAGGAAGAGAGGGAGACAGACAGACAGATACACTAATGCGAGCCCCAAGAGAGCTGTGGGCAGCTTCATAAAACCACAACAAAAAACACGTTCCCTTCTACCCCTATGTTGACTACTCAACAACATTCTAAGTTTTACATATGGTTTCTGAGAGTCCTCTAGAAAAATGTTCTCAATAAAATGATACCCATTTTGGCTTTACACTTAATGTAGTTCTTTTGCTAACTTCTTTGAGCCAAGTATTATTTATTATTTATTAATTAATTTATTTATTTATTTATTTTTTTTTAAAGACAGGGTCTCCCTCTGTCGCCCAGGCTGGAGTGCAGTGGTGCCAACGCAGCTCACTACAGCCTTGACTTCCCAGGCTCAAGCAATCCTTCTGCCTCAGCTTCCTGAGTACCTGGGACCACAGGTGCAGCCCACCACGTCCAGTTAATTTTTATTTTATATTTTGTTGAGAGAAGAGGTCTCACCATTTTGCCTAGCTAGGCTGGTCTCAAACTCCTGGGCTCAAGTGCTCAAGCAATCCTCCCACTGTGGCCTCCTAAGGTTCTAGGATTACAGGCATGAGCCACTGCACCTGGCCGTGGATGTTTTATTTCCTTCTAAATCTTCACATGTATAAACATGTCTTGGGTGTCCAGAGCATATATTACTTGATCAGTGGCTAACATCCTGTTTTTAAAATCCTTAATAAAATATGCAGTCACATGATCAATACAGGGCAAGTATGAATATATACACTCACAAAAATTCTTCCACGTGCTACATTAAAGTAGCATCTATGACAGACATAAAAATTGTTAAATTACTCTGACCCTATTGCTTCTCATTTTAAAAAAATAGTAATTCAAACTGTTACATAGATCTTACCAAGATATTTTGAGAACTTGATGTGTCTGACTCATACTAGTAGTCTTACTAAAGATATTTCAGTGTGTGTTCCTGGAGTTTTATTACCAAGAGTGAACAAAACAAATGAGTAACCAACAAACTTTCCAAAATTACTTAGTCTTTTTCAATATGGTATTATGGAAGGCTTGACAGAATGTGAATCAGGGAAATAATCTACCAATTCTTAATACTTAATTCAAAATACAGATAAACTAAAAGTATATCTTTATCCCACCTTCTTTCAACCCAAATTTTCTCATTTTTCTTTTTCTGAATAAAAGTAAAGAGCAAACAAAAAGCCACTTTAGATGTCAAAGACATTAATTACAACTCCTCCCAAAGAAGTTTACTGAAGGACTCTGGAGTCATTTTTTTTAAGTATGTTACTAGTGTATGTCCAGAAGCATAAACTACACACACACACACACACAAATGAGAAAAGGAAAAGAGTTCTCAATGAATGGACACAAGTGACTCACTTACCTTGTCTCAGGGTTATATCCTAATATGTAGAAAAATGAATCCACTCGGGCTTTAAACTCTCTAGCAGCAAATATGTCAGAAAAATGGGAGATGTTACACTTCCCTCTGGGAAAAAGAGAAAAAAATAATTAGTAATACCCTCAACTGCTTTTGCTAACCAAAACTGGAGGGGGAAGGGTGGAGGAAGCACTGAACTAAGTCCATGTGCATGGAGAATCGGCTACAAACACCACACTTTATTTCACCTATTCAGCTGTTTCATGACTGCTTCACTGTACACCTGTGTAATCTGACTGCTTTTATATCACCATTTTACTAATAAAGTAAAATTAATTAAAACAACAAAGATAAACTGGAGACAGGACTATGAGAAAGAATATTAAACAAAGTAGAAATGGAGAAAAATTAAAACCATTGTGAATATAAGAAAAACTCAGTCTAAAGCCTTTCTAAATCATAAAAAAAAATGAGCCTTTCTTCCTACTATATTATGATAGGCAGAAAGTTTAACTGTTTAAAGCTAAAATGTGGAATATTTGACATGTCTTTGGAATACAGCTTCTGGCCAATAAACATTTTTCTTCTCCTGTAATGTGCAACAAATAAAGTTACTTGGAAATTAAAACCTACAGAAATTTTAACTTTTTTGCATAAACATGGGCCCCAATATACAAGGAGTTTTCAAATTTTGGGGTAACTTTAAATGGCTATAAAGTTAGAAATCACTTTCCCATAGAAATACTAAAATAAAGTGGAGTAAAGTTTTCAGGTTCATCTACCACCTAAAGTTAAACCAACCTGTAGTTGAAAACCCTACAATACTTACTCCAAAACGGCTTAAGCAATGTTTCCATGCACCAAGTATCAACGTAAATGCCAGAAGCATTATATCACGTGGTGAGGCCTAACTTCCAAATCCAAACACCCACACGCACACACACACTCACTCCAGGATTCCCAAAGAGGCAGGGGAGGCTTAAGAACTCTAACTCCCTCCCGGTCACTTTAATGTCAAGTGGAAGCCAAAGGCTACAGTGAGGTTAGATGGAAATGGAGGACCAAGAGTTCCCATTTCACATCAAAAGCCGTGCAGCATACTTCCAGGACGTGGCCTCCCACTGCTTGAGCAGGCTATCTGTTGTGATAAGAACTCCATGAGTATGCACGGTAACAACACACACACCAGCTAATGGCCACAGTGTTGGGAAGAGAAGCTGGCTGAGGGGTTATCAGCATGGGTTCATTCATTCACTTCCTACCAAGAAATTAAAAAGCAAGGTTCTTCTTTACCTTAAGGGCTTAAGTACCTGTAACCAAAGCAGGGTCAGCCAGGCACAGTGGCTTCACACCTGGAATCCCAGCACTTTGGGAGGCTACGGCAGGAGGATTATTTGAGGCCAGGAATTCAAGACAAACTTGGGCAACATTAGTTGAGACCCCATCTCACCACACCTGGTTAATTTTAAAATTTTTTGTAGATGGGAGTCTCACTAGGTTGCCCAGGCTGGTCTCAAACTCCTGGCTTCAAGTGATCCTCCTGCCCTGGCCTCCCAAAGCACTGGGATTATAGGTGTGAACCACTGCACCCAGCCCCCATCTCCATTTTTTAAATTAAATAACAATGCTGTTGATATAAAGTCCCTTTGGGAACTATAGATTAGAAAGTATCTATAGTTCTATAGAATAGAAGCTACAGAACAGAAAGTATTCCAGGGTTACTGAGCACTTCAAACAACACTGATACAACTGAGAACTGAATTTAAAATTTTATTTGATCTTAACAAATAAATTATTTGATCTTATGTAAATCTAAATAGCTACATATGGCTACTAGCTACCATAGTGAACAACACAGACTTTTCCAACAACAAGACATTTCCATCACAGCAGAAAGTTCTATTAGAAGTGCTATAGTATTCATACCTACTATTTGTAGATAGTAAGATCCAATTCAAGGAAAAATACAGACTAAGCATCAACTTCCCAGGCCCAGAACTGCCTCTTCTAGTATTTAACTAGAACTAAAATAAGCTTCTGGGAAAGAAAAGGCAGGTATGATCTTTTTTACAAATGAACAACTAGCTCACTTTGAAACCACTCATCCATACAAGGTGATTTAATCCCCGAAAGCCAGAAGAAATAGGTTCCTTTAGCAGTAAAATAGAGATAACACCTACTGCACTTATAAAGACAAAGCCTACAAAACTCTACTACACAATGCTATGTAAAGTAAGTTATTCCTATTATTGTACATTACTAAAGGAAATTGATTCTTCTTTTATTATTGTTCGTTATTTCACTCTTAAACTGGAGTAATTAATGTATCAATTAAAGGTAAAGAAAACCCTTAACTCTAAACACAACCACTAGAAATCAGGTATGTTTAGGGCAGGGTTTATCAATCTTGGCACTAATGACAGTTTGTACTAAATAATTATTTATTGTCAGAGGCTGTCCTGTACATTGTAGGATATTTAAGAGCATCCTTGGCCTCTACCTAGTAGCACCCATACACATTTCTTCCTCACAACAAAAAATGTCTCAAGACTTGCCAAATGTCTCCTGTGAGGGAAGAAACTACTGGCTTACAGAAAGCCAAAAGCAATAGGAATAGAAGCATTTCATCTGATAAATGATTATGAAGTTGTCGTAAATGGGATTTTTCTCTACCATCAAGCCCTTTCTCTATTTGATTCTGTTTGTATATATGAAAGGTACTGACATTTAAACATTTCACTTTTTTATCCTTTCTTATGCTTCTAATTGCACTGTACCTCTAATACAATGTGGAAAGAGTGAACATCCTTGGCTAGTTCCTGATGTCAGTGGAAATGTCTCTCATGTGTTCCTATTAAATATGACACTAGCTTTACAGACAATCAAACCATAATCATAGTATTGGAAATAACTGACTGATTTCCTCCTTTAGATTTAATAGTTTGATATATGCTATCAATAGAGTGAAAACCTGAACCAACCTTGCATTCCTGGAATAAATCCCAGCTGGTCATAATGTATTTTTTAAACAAAGTATTAAATTTTTAAAAAACAAAAAGAATTTGGTTAACTACATCTAAGTTTTCTTCCTCCCAAATTTGTTTTTATCTTTATTATTTCCTTCTTTGTACATTTTTATTGTTGCTGTTATTCATGAAAGGTTTATTCATAATAGCCTAGAAACAACCCAAATGTGCAGCAACAGGTAAATAAACAAATTGTATATATGTACAATAAAATACTACACAAATACAAAGATCTAGTGATACATAAAATACCATGGACAAATCTCAAAAATTAAATGTTGAGTATAAGAAGCCAGACACAAAAACAGTATACACTGCATGATTCCACTTATATGAGCTTTAGAAGAGGAAAAAATAATTTATAGTGAGAGAAACCTGAACAGTTGGTGATTTTGGGTGGGAAGTTTTGAGAGGGAAGGATCTTGAGGGAACTTCCTGAGATGAGGGGAATATGCCAGGTCTTGTTTAGGGTCAAACACATTTCTGAAAATGTACACTTAAAATCTACGTTGTACTGTATATTAAAAAACTACTAGAGGAAAGTAAAACAATGAGAATCATTACCATATAGCTGTAGCCATATGGTAATGATTCATAATCTTGCCAGTTAGCCAGCCCTCAAACACTGAGTATTGAGCAGAGCTGAAGAAAGGGTTTCCATAACTAGGTAAGGCCACCAGGATTGGCTCTGACTGGGTGGCACCCATTTGAAGTATTTTACAAATCACCTCGTGATGAACAGTGTTTACCTTTAAAAATGTGTGTATATGTGTGCAGAAGTATGGGTATGATTTTAAGTATTCAGTGTTTTTTATCAGAGCACTCTTCTCACCATGATCTCTGTCAAAAGTAGGACATTATTTGACATTGTTTACAGAATAGATGAGGAAGGACCGTTAAGAGAAAATTGCCATCACATCCACCTTGCTGAAATAACCAGTTCCAGAGCCTCCTAAAGTCCTGTATACTCTGTATCTAAAGCAATGCTTCACTGTTAACAGAAATATGACTAAAGACAGGGAAGCCCCATGTGTTAGCATCCTTTCATTCAACAGCAAAAAAGGCGTCGTTTCAGTAATCCTTCCGAGTGGGGCGGGCCCCAGGGAGTTTTACACCTGGGGCATCATCCGAAGGGTCTTCTGGCTACCAAGAGGAGGTGGCTATATGAAAAGGATGAAGAAGAGACAAGAGAGCCCCTCTTATGTAAGGAGACAATACAAATGAAAACTGTGGCCTAGAAATTCACTCTCTTAAAATTACCAATAACTGGGAAGGTCTTCCTGTATCCCCAGGCATGGGCAAACCCCAAAGACTCAGGACAACGTGCACGAGCACACACAGAATGTTTACAGTAGCAAATCTGTTGAAAGCTATTATTATCATTATTAAGATGGAGTCTTAAGAATAAAAAATTATTAATAATAAAAAATAAATTATTAATAAAAAATTCTTTTTTTTTTTTTTTTTTTTTGAGACAGAGCCTCACTCTGACACCCAGACTGGAGTGCAATGGCGTGATCTCGACTCACTGCAACCTCCGCCTCCCGGGTTCAAGCAATTCTCCTGCTTCAGCCTCCCGAGTAGCTGGGATTACAGACGCGTGCCACCACACCCGGCTAACTTTTTGTATTTTTAGTAGAGACGAGGTTTCACTGTGTTAGCCAGGATTGTCTCGATCTCCTGACCTCGTGATCTGCCTGCCTCAGCCTCCCAAAGTGCTGGGATTACAGGTGCAAGCTACCATGCCCGGTCTTTTTTTTTTTTTTTTTTTTTTTTTGAGATAGGGTCTCCCTCTGTCACTTGGGCTGAAGTGCAGCGGTTTGATCTCAGCTCACTGAAGACTCAACTTCCCAGGCTCACGTGATTCTTCCAGCTCAGCCTTCCCGGTAGCTGGGACTACAGGTGCGTGCCACCATACCCAACAATTTTTTGTAGAGCTAGGGTTTCACCATACTGCCCAGGCTGGTCTCAGACTCCTGGGCTCAAGCAATCTGCCCAGCTTGGCCTCTCAAAATGTTGGGACTACAGGTGTGGGCCACCATGTCTGGACAAAAATAAATAAATAAAAATAAAAATAAATAAATATATATATATATATAATTTTAGTTTGTACTTCCCCTTTTGCCCAGGAGTTGCTTAACAGGAAGTTTTAAATTTCCAGGTGAAAGGGTCTTCTGTTCTTTGTTTTTCTTAGTAAACTACAATTTTATTGCATTTTAATCGGAATGATTTTTTTTCTGTGATCTAATATATGACCAATTTTTGAGAAGGTGGCAAGATACACAAATCAATGTGTATTCTTTATTATTACAGGATAGAGTTCAAAGTATGTCTGTAGGCCAGGTGTGGTGGCTTACACCTGTAATTCCAGCACTTTGGGAGGTCGAGGTGGGCAGATCACAAGAGGTCAGGAGTTCAAGACCAGCCTGGCCAACATAGTGAAACCTTGTCTCTACTAAAAATACAAAGATTAGCTGTGCATGGTGGTGGGCGTCTGTAATGCCAGCTACTTCGGAGGCTGAGGCAGGAGAATCGTTTGAACCTGGGAAGCAGAGGTTGCAGAGAGCCAAGATGGCGCCACTACAAGGATGGGCGACAGAGCAAGACCTCGTCTCCAAACAAACAAAAAAAACAAAACAAAAAAAATTAAGATTATTAGCTTAGGGGGAAAAAGTCCAAAACTGTACAAAATCTGTAACAAGGAAAATTTTTAAACACTCCTGAAAGACAAAAAAGGGGATATGACAATGGTAAAACATCCATGTTCTTAAATAGGAAAACTCAAACTGGCATTTCTCCACAGATTAATTAATAAATCCAATATAATCCCAGTACAAATACCAACAAGCTTTTTTTTTAAAAAAATAAAACAAAATATTAAGCTTCACATAGAAAAACAAATAACTAAAAAAGAGGGGAACATATATTAAAACATACTATAAAGCCTCTGTAATTAAGAGTGTAGTGCTGACACATAGACAATAGAACAACAAAACAAAAAAGCAAGTACAAAATACATACGGAAAGCAAGACATGACAATGGTGACATCTCAAACCACTACAATCAACATAGGTATTTTAATAAGTAATCCTAGAACAACTGGGTAGAATTATTTTTTAAATATGGTGTAGGGAAAGGCTTTCTAACTATGACTCAAAATCCAGAGGCAATAAAAGACTGATAAATTTGATTAGATAAAAATACATTTTACACAATAAAAAATACAACAAATAAAATTAAATGAAAACTGACAAAAGTGGGAGAAAAATATTTGCAACAATTGCCATGTACCACGGTCGTATAAAGCACTTTTTAAAAGTAAAACAAAAAGAAAACCCAATAGAAAATACATAAACAGACAATTTACAAAAAAGAGACAAAAATATCCTTCAAACATATGAAAAAATGTTCAAACTCATTGTTAGTGAAATAAAATAAAAACATGGAGATAACACTTCTCACCTATCAAGACTTGTAAAAATTTAAAAAGACAAAACATTCTATTAGGAAAACAGGCTGCTTCATACTTATCAGAAGGAACACAAATTGGTACATGCCAGCTGAAGGGAAATTTGGTAATATGTAACAAACCGCATAGGCATAAACCTTTCAACCCAGCAATCCCACTATGATAAATGCACCCTGAAGTTCCCAATGATAAGAAAATATATATGCACAAAGATATTCATTGCAGCATCATTTATAATTGCAAAATCCTAGGAACAACCTAAATGCTCATGCACAAGAGAGCAGTTATATCAACTACAGTATATCAACATAAGGAAGTAAAAGAGAATAAGAAAGTCCTCTATGAACTGATAGGAGCAATTCCCACAATATACTGTCATCAAGTGAAAAGAGCAAAGTACAAAAGACCATCTACAGTATTCTACCCTTCATATAAGAAAGACGGGGTTTTAAGAAAAGAGGCATGTATCTGCTGATTTGTGAAAAGAAAATGCTGGAAGGATGATCCAGCAAGTAAAATGATCAGTAACCTAGAGCAGCAAGGTGGGAGCGAAGAGGGAAAGAAGTAGAGGATGGGAACATGGTGGCAGGGTTGAAGAGTATCTTCTTATAACCCTGACTCTTAGAACCACAGCAATAGTCCACATGCTCTCACACACCCATAAAATAAACAGTCCAGGTCAACAAGGAGAAACCAAAAATAGGATGTAAACAGCAACAAATGAACCTAAATGTATTACAAATAAACAAATGCACATAAGGAGGTAAGAAAGCACAGAACTGAGAGGAAAAGCAGTATCTTGCACTATAAGACCGAAGACAAAAAGAGTCAATAAACGGGTTTCTCACCAAGACGTGGGTTACAAATTCTGAAACTAAGTTGTATGCATTTGAGAATTAAACAAAAACAAGTAAGTATATTTTAGACAATGAGAACTGAGTTTCTTCTGTGTTGGAGAAAGTCGTTATAAATAACGGAAAGTGAAGAATAAAATCTTCAGGCCAGGCCCAGTGGCTCACGCCTGTAATCCCAGCACTTTGGGAGGCTGAGGCGGGTGGATCAGGAGGTCAGGAGCTCAAGACCAACCTGGCCAAGATGGTGAAACCCCATCTCTACTAAAAATACAAAAAAATTGGCCAGGTGTGGGGGTGGGTGCCTGTAATCTCAGCCACTCGGGAGGCTGAAGCAGAGAATTGCATGAACCCAGGAGGCAGAGGTTGCAGTGAGCTGAGATCACGCCACTGCACTCCAGCCTGGGCAACAGAGCAAGACTCTGTCTCAAAAAAAATAAAATAAAATCTTCTAGTGTTGGACTGGAATTGAAATTAATATAACCTTACAAGTCTGGGGTTAGGGGAAGTTAATAGGCACAGGCTGGTATACATATACATCCTAGCTCTGCCTGCTAACTGGATCTAGAAACAAAGATATCCAGTAGTAACACACATGCCTAATACCCAGATCTTGGTTTCTAAACACTGCTCTCCACTAAAGGGAACCCGGGTTCCTCACAGAATGGCTAATTCCAGCGCTGGAAGTTAGAAAATAAAAAACGAGCCTGAGAACATCTTGTGGAGCTAGAAATAAGAAAGTGCTCAAAAAAATACAGAAGTTTGCTGGTAAAGTGCAGGGGCCAATCTGAAGTAGCTCCTAATGGCCAAAGCTGGGCAATAAAACAAAAAATAATAAATTATAACAAAACAAAATAAATATCCGTAAGTTCATGCTGATGTAAATACTCAAATAGATTTATGGGATAAAAGGGAGATTTCTTTACTACAGTGGAATTCCAATTAATAAGTGTAGAAGAAAAGAAAAAAAAATGAAAAACCACCATAGGCAAGCTTCACAAAAGTAACTTTTACAGGTGAAATCCACTGATAGGTGCTTAAAATCACTGGGTGAAAATTTAAGGAGATAAATGATTTGCAGAGTGTCAAAGTATCTCCCAGGTTAATTAAGTACAGGGGAAAAGCTGCTTTACAGTGAAGCAACCTGGCAGAAGACACATTCATCAAGTGGACAAGGTCAATGTCACCAGTAATTAGACATTATCAACCTCATGAAGCCCATGATAAGATGCACTCAGAAACATGTAATTTCTGTGGTTCTTGCCCAAAATGCCTAACTTCAGAAAAGCCAAATTGAGGGACATTTGACAAAACAATTGATCAATAACATTTACAATACCAAGGAAGGTCATGAATGACAAGGAAAGACTGGAGAACCATTACACACTGCAGGAGACTAAGGAGAAATAATTAAATGCAATGTGGGATCCCATATAAGATCCTAGAACAACAACGAGGACATTGTTGAAAATCAAAGAGAATCTTTAGTCTAATGCTATTGTATCAATGTTAATTCCCTGGTTCTGATAACTGTACTACAGTTGTAGAAGAAGTTCACATTGTGGGAGGTTAGGGGAGGGATATATTGAACCTGAGTACTTGTAACTTTGCTGTGTGTCTAAAAATAGCTCCAAATAAAAGAAAGTTTTTCAAATACTATGAAGTACTCAAGGGCAGACGGAATATCTTACTGGGTAGGTTCCCATCACCAAATATAGAGCCCTTCATCTACTAGTAGATTAATAAAGTGTTAAATGATAAATGAATAAATAAAGCAATTGACAGGTTATGATGTCTAATGAAGTACTAAGCATGTATAGACAAAACAATAAAAATGCTGTAGGTCAAAGTTATTTCACATATAAAAACAACTGTAGATTAAAGCCAGAGAAGGATTCTTAAACTGCAAAACTAAGAGCTCTGAGACACCATGAAACTCCTTACAGAACTTGCAGGAGCTAAAGGGTGTTTTTTTTGTTGTTGTTGTTGTTGTTTTTTGTTTTTTTTGAGACGGAGTCTCGCTCTGTCACCCAGGCTGGAGTGCAGTGGCACAATCTTGGCTCACTGCAACCTCTGCCTCCCAGGTTAAAGCGATTCTCCTGCCTCAGTCTCCCTAGTACCTAGGACTACAGGCACCAGCCACCACACTCGGCTAATTTTTTGTATTTTTAGTAGAGACGGGGTTTTGCCATGTTGGCCAGGCTGGTCTTGAACTCCTGACCTCAGGTGATCTGCCCACCTTGGCCTCCCAAAGTGCTGGGATTACAGGCGTGAGCCACCGTGCCTGGCCACTAAAGGATTTTTAAATGTTTTAAGGAATGGTTGGGAAACTGTCCACAGATGTAACTAATCTGTTTCAAGCCCTAAACATATACATGAACCTAGTTGCTCATAACAAAGTAGGGAGATAAATTAATTTATAATGAAAAGAAACAGACTGGAAGCCTCAAACAGCTAATTTAGGGCTCCTTGGCCCTGGTCTTCCAGAAAATTCATCCTAAAGCATCTTCCTATAATAGGAGCCCCTGGGTAAAATGACAGTCTATAACCTGACCTGCAGTAGGATATTTCTTTCCCCAAGTGACTCCTCCAAATAGGAAGCAGGTAATCAGAAAGCTGGAAAACAGTCCTCAGTCGGCAAGACACTTACAATCTCCTGTGCTGCCCTCCACAATCAATACTGGAGAATGCACTGATGCGAGTACACAATAAACCCAAGAATGTTCCCCAGGTCACATGTCCTCAGTCCAATCACAAAGCAATCACTCCAGATCCTTGGATCATTAATAAAACATTATCCTTAGGGGAGAAAAAGTAGCACAGAAAACAAATTACAAGTTACAAGTTTATCTGCTCGTTCTTGGAGTGTGTTGAGATAGCTCCCTAAGCTGAACTCTTCTCCATATACCTGAAGGAATCTAAATATCTAATCCCTCCTCCGCCAACAGGCCACAGAGAAATAGTAAAAGAAATGTATGCTGAGTGATTACACCATCATTAACTCAGTACAAAATTAAACTTAATTTCACTTTTTCTTTTCTTCCACTTATACTTTTAAGAACTCAGCAGAAATTCAATGAGCTATGGAGTGTACTACACATGTTACTAGGGCCTGAGATGCTCTTTGAGGGACTTTCACACTCCTTACCGTACTGGATGTGGAACCAGATGTGTGTGTTTGGTTCAGGATTCTGTCATTAGTCGTGTGACCTTGAACAAGTTTGTCAAAGGTTAGCTCAAACGTTAAAAAACGTGACACTGGCCACAAGGCTACAGCAGAGCCAGGACTCAAACACAAGTCTTCTAACTTCAGTCTATTATACCACAATGCCAGCCAAAAATTCTTACCCGGGAATAAACAGAACTCAAAAAATACTCTATTCAAAATGCTAACTTTACTCTACGGTGGTTATGGATAAAGTGTGATGAAATAAGATCAGCAGCTGTAGAAACTTACCTTGAAAGGTAGAGATAAGGAATAGCTAAGGTCAAGAATTCAAAACTAACAGCAATGCAGTAATGCTGAACTTCAACACACATTTCTACAACTGCGAAGGGCTCAGATTTTCTTATAGGAAGAAACTCTGGTAGGAAAAAGCTATAATCTCACAATTTACAAAGAAACTACAGGGCATTTTGTTTTCCTTTTGATTCACCATGGCTAAAGGATAAAGCTCTCTCTCCTCCTTTATAACCCAACTCTAGCACCAGCTTGAAAGAAAACCTTATACATCAGTTTCCTCCTGAGTCAATGGAATGGCAAGAGCCCCCTCAGAGTTACTGTGACCGGATGAAACCACACAACCGAGCCCTTTGATCTTCAAGAAGAATGGTGCTAAGCACTAACATGATCAGTCTTTTTCTTTTTTCTTTTTTGTTCCCCATGGTTTTTTTCATTACATTTGTTTGATCCCTTTTCATGTGCCTACAGACTATTTTATTTGTGTCTCTCTCAAAATTGAATTTATTTTTAGTAGTACTGGTTTATAACTATGGAGAAAGAATAAACTCTTTCTGTGAATAAACTATGAGAAGAAAATTGGAAAAAAAAGGTAAAGCTTAACTTTAACCATCCCCCACCAAATACACCCCAAACATTTTTTAAGCTAATCTACCTTGGTGAAGAGAAAGAGAATAAACAGAGACTGCTGGGGGGCACTGCCATCCCATTCTGTTTTATGGGAGTAATGGGACAGGCAAAGATTCTGTCACAGTGAGCGCCTGCTGCCAAGAGTGAGGCCGGATCACTAAGTGACAGCAACGCGACCCTGCACCATTAGGGAAGTGCGTCCACACACACGTGTGACCCTGCACCACTGGGCCAGCACGTCCACACACACACAAAACTGCACCACTAGGCCAGTGCGTTCACACACACGTGACACCACACCACTAGGCCAGCAAGTCCACAAACACTCGTGACACCACACCAGTAGGCCAGCGCGTCCACACACACGTGTGAAACACTGCACCACTAGGCCAGCAAGTCCACAAACACTCGTGACACCACACCAGTAGGCCAGCGCGTC